>NC_054467.1:1858491-2043491 GCF_017639515.1 Carcharodon carcharias | reverse complement strand
GGTGGTGAGCTGCCTTCTTGAATCACTGCAGTTCATGTGGTGCAGGTACACCCACAGTGCAGTTAGGAAGGACCCAGCGACAGTGAAGGAACGGCGATATATTTCCAAGTCAGGATGGTGAGTGGCTTGAATGGGAATTTCCAGGTCGTGGTGTTCCCATCTATCTCCTGCCCTTTTCCTTCTAGATGGTAGCGGTCATGGGTTTGGAAGGTGCTGTCAAAGGAGCCTTGCTGAGTTCCTGCAGTGCATCTTGTAGATGGTACAGACTGTTGCTACTGTTCATCAGTTGTGGAGGGAGTGAATGTTTAAGGTGATGGATGGGATGCCAATCAAGTGGATGCTTTGTCCTGGGTGGCATTGAGCTTCTTGAGTGTTGTTGGAACTGCACTCAGCCAGGCAAGTGGGAGTATTCCATCACACTCCTGACTTGTGCCTTGTAGATGGTGGACAGGCTTTGGGGAGTCAGGAGGTGAGTCACTCGCCACAGAATTCCCAGCCTCTGACCTGCTCTTGTAGCCACAGTATTTATGTGGTTGGTCCAGTTCAGTTTCTGATCAATAGTAACCTCCAGGATGTTGATCATGAGGGATTCAGTGATGATGTCTTTGAACATCAAGGGATGATGGTTGGATTGTCTCTTGTTGCTTAGACCCCTACAATAGAAGTTTACCCTTTCTTTTAAGCAGATTCAATGCAGCTTCCTCCTCGAATTCTGCCACATCTTTCAGATAAGACCTGAAACTGAGACCACATCTCTCATCTCAGGTGGCATAAACGATCCCATGGTCATTATTCTGAAGAGCAGGGGAGTTACTCCCCCCCACCCCCATCCATAGTTTCACCACTCCCTATCTCTGTAACCTCCTCCAGCCTCACAACCCTCCAAGATTACTGCACTCCTCTAATTCTGGCCTCTTGCCAGATCCCCAATTTTCACTCCACTATTGGCGGCTATGCCAGTGCCCTAAGCTCTCAAATTCCCTCTGTAAGCTCCTCCATCTCTCTCTCTCCTCCTTTCAGAGGGTCCCCAATACCTACCTCTTTGACCATAATGTCTTTATGTGGCTCGGCCCCAATTTCTGATTTATAGCACTCTTGTGAAGCACTTTGCGGCATTTACTATGTTAAAGTTGCTATATAAATACTTGTTGTCGTTGTTGTCCTGAGGACAATATTTATCCCTCAACCAACATCACAAAAACAGATTATTTGACCATTTATCACACTGCTGTTTGTGGGATCTTGCTGTGCGCAAATTGGCTTCTGCATTTCCTACATTACAACAGTGACTACACATCAAAAGAAGTACTCCATTTGCTGTGTAGCACTTTGGGATGTCCTGAGATTGTGAAAAGTGCTACAATCAGTTTCTGATCAATAGTAACCTCTATTATGGAGAAATTTTTCCACATGATCTGTTGATTAATTCCATTTCTTTCTCAGTAACTACACTTTACAAATTGAAGATGAATGGAACTATCTTGTAACCTTTATTTTTCTTTTTGTTTTCTGTAGGTTTGCAGCCAGTGTTCATGTTTTTACTTCCAAAGCATAAAGATTTGGGATTTTAGCCAGCAATACTTTTCAATCTGCGTCATTTAATTAAAGCTTCAGAAGATTATGATCACAGTAACACTTAGCGTGAAGATACAAAATGATAATCAACCATAGGCCTGAACTATAAGAGGTATAATTTATTAGGATACTGTTCCATTATAGATATCATTGGCTTATTCTACAACATACTTCGCAGACAACAAAACAGCCACCCTGGGTAATAAATGAGCTTGCAGCGTTTTACCAGCTCACGTTCAAATCATCAGCCTGGTCGAATAAGGATTGACATCAGCAGAAAAAACCAACAGAAATATTGTTAATATTTCTTTCTTCCACAAGACAACCAGTCTCTGGAAATGGTGATCTTATCAATTCAGAATTTAAGATTTGTAAACTCTGCAACTCCCAAGGATAGACATTGCACTGAAGTTTTATTTTAATTTCTTCACTGAACAGCTGTTAATCGTGCTTCTTGCTGATCACATGGGTTTTTTAAATGATTATTTTTTAGTGGCGATCTTTGTCTTTTCATTATTCTGACTTTGTGAAACATTCATAATGAATAAATACATTGGTTGGAAGTATTTCTCTAGCAGTAAGTATGAAATCCAAATTTTGAAAGCGAAATCTGTACAAATGGTCAGGAGGGAAGTGACACTTTCTCAAACCCTATAACGGGTTAAATTGCCAGGAAATGTCTACCACTACCAGATTGCACATGGAAACGTCATGAGTTACCGGGGGAACAATAAAGTGACTAAATTAAATGCAAAATGAACAACAGTGAAGTAAAATGGGGATACAATGCAACTAGTGTGTCGGGGCTAGTACCCTGGCCTCTGAGTCAGTAGGTTCCAGAGACTTAAATATATAAGCCAGGCTGGTCAGTACTGAGGAAGCACCGCACTGTCAGAGGGTCAATATTGAGGGAGCACTGCTCTGTCCTCTTTAGTGCCCTGAGGCTGATATTTATCTCTCAAACAGAATCACTAAAACAGATAATCTGGACATTTATCACATTGCTGTTTGTAAAGTATTTTGGGAGTTCCCGAGTTTTTGAAAGGTGCTATAAAAATGCAAATCTTTCTTTATAATTGAGTTCATTATGCTGTTGATCTCCTTAGTTTGTTCGATTCTGTATAATCCAATGTCATAAATACCATTAGCAGATTGCACATGGAAATGTTTGTTGTAATATTGGAAATAAGATAGCCAATTTTGGTACAACAAACTCCAGTAAACAGCAATGTAACAGTGATTAGATAATCTGTCTTCGTGATGTTATTTGAGGGATAAATATTGGCGAGGACACTGGGGAGAATTACAAACATACGAAATAGGAGCAGAAGTAGGCCATTCAGCCACTTAATGGCTGTGGGGTGGGTCAGTGTGGAGTGCGGGGTTGTGCCATCCGCCCCCACCCTCTCCCGTTTTATTCAGCCTCAGATAGTCAGGCAGTGAAGGATAGAACTGGAGGCAATCTTAACACACTTTTAATCTTTTATTTACAGAGACATTACAAACATGCATCTCCAAACCCAACAGCCATAGTTTGTCTTTTCCCACATCATCTTTTGAGTAAACCAAAGAGAACCAATTAAAGGACAAATTAAAGGGGTCAGTCCCTTAAAGGGGCACTGCAACTGTAAACAAAATCGCAAAAGAAACTTACAAGCTTTAAATCAAAATGTGGTTCTGGGGGTGGGGGGGGGGCGGCGGGCATCTGTACCCATACATAGGCGCACAAGTGAATCCCCAGTTAATGCCTATTCCCCTGAGTCTAATTAAACACCCAACACGTGCCTTAGATACTGGCAGGAACTACACTTCAAAAGTAATTCAGTGATGTGAAGCATTTTGCAATGATCAAGTGCAATTTAATCCATAGAATCATACAGAATGAAGCCATTCAACCATCGTCCCTGTGCTAGCTCTTTGGTGGAGCTAATCAATTGAATCATCCAAGACCATTTCTTAAAACTGAAAAATGGCGATCATTTTCTCAGCAGTGTCGACTGATTGTTTCTTTGAGTTTCTGCAGCTTATTTTTGGTTTCCTCTGTCTTGCATTTCCTGATTCTGTCTTGTAGAAGCTCCTGTAGCTCTTTACACCATTGTGACATCCATGTGAAGGTCTGGTTTTGGAGAAATTTGTTAAAGATTTTAATGAGAAAATGGACTAGCTTCTCATTGTCACACAGTTGGCATCTCTGAAGAACCCAGTCACACCAACCCTTCCACTGGCCATGGTCATTGCTGAACCCTGTGATGAGAAAACCAGAATTGGAAGGTTTCAGGCTCTGTGACAGTTTCACCAAATCCTCCTCTTGAAGGCAATGTCCAACTAACCTGCAAAATATTAGTCACAACATTGACAAAGTTGGAAAGGTCAGAACTAGTTCTGCAGAACATGCACTTTCATCATTTGGACTCCATTGACAGAATTCTCTCATACAACCAGTAATCATACAGCACAGGAGGCCATTCAACCCCTAGTTTCTATGCTGGCTCTTTAAAAGAGCTATTATTCATGAAGGGTGCTCTTTCCCTAAAAATCTGCAATTTTTTTCCCTTCAAGTATTTATCCAATTCCTTTTTGAAAGTTCCTATTGAATCTGCTTCCTCCTCCCTTTCAAGCAGCACCTTCCAGATCGCAACAACTCATTGTGTAAAAAACATTCTCATCTCCAATCTGGCTCTTTTTCCAATTCTCTCCAATCTGTGCCCCTCTGGTTACCGATCCTCCTGGCAATGGAAACAGTTCCTCCCCATTTTCTCTATCCAAACCTTTTTTGAACACCTCAAGTAAATCTCCTTAGAAAGTTCAGAGAAAATGGTTCCAGCTTCTCTCGTCTCTCTGTATAACTGAAGATCCTCTTCCTCCTCTTGGCCAGATGCCAAATCCTGACTCAGTTATGAATAGATGTCAGAGGCACTCTGTTAAACCAAGGCCCCAACCGCCTGTTCAGCTGGATGGATGGGTCGGAGAGTGGGAATGCAGAATAGGATTCTCAGCAATTTTACTACTAAAAACAATTTGGACAAGAAAAGACCTGATACAGCTTCCAGGGAAATCACTACCAACCCTGTTCTTGCACCTGTGATTAAAAGTTCTAGGAAGAATGGTATCAATTTATGAGAAACTTCTGGGCATTTAGCTCAAGGTTCTGACCAGGCAGGGTTACTGACAGATGCACCCACACAAGGGAGGTTCATGCGAGGGGGTGTAGTTGAGGTGTTTTCCACTGCTGCTACATACAATAAA
Source organism: Carcharodon carcharias (assembly GCF_017639515.1). Classification (NCBI taxonomy): domain Eukaryota; kingdom Metazoa; phylum Chordata; class Chondrichthyes; order Lamniformes; family Lamnidae; genus Carcharodon; species Carcharodon carcharias. The sequence continues at coordinate 2,038,670 of NC_054467.1, read as the reverse complement.
ATGATTATCGCTTAGACACATTTAATATTTCACCAGAAATCACTGAAGCTTTCCTCTGGTGTTCACATCAAATATCCAACACGACAGGTCAGGATTTTTTCTACGCATTCAAATGTTGCCTATCAAAACGTTTCTCCTGGTATCTCGTGTCTTCTGTCCTGTATTCTAAACTGTGTTTAAACTTTGTTGTTCTGAGCAGCTAACCAGTGGGAGTGGGAAAGCAGTCAACATGAATACCCCCAACCATTCACCATGGCACAAAGTACCACATTCTCACCACTCCCTGGGTAAAGAAGTTTCTCCTGAATTCCGAATTGGATTTGTTAGTGACTATAACACATTTATGGCCCCTAGTTCTGGTCTCCTCCACAAGTCTTCTACATGTTTACCTGCTCAAATCCCTTCATAACTTCAAAGACCTCTATCAGATAACCCCTCAGCTTTCTCTTTTCTAAAGAGTCCCAGCCTGCTCAATCTTTCCCAGCAGTTGTATATATTATATACAAATACAAAGAATATTTGACACTTAAACATTTACAAATATTCACAAAGCTAATACAATGATATTTTACATCAGCACAGTTATATTCCTACTACTTACACCACTTTCTTTAATGTTGTATTAGTGGAAGGGATTGCAGTAAATCCAGATATTCCATCATAATCAGCATTATTGCCTTCAACCCTGAAAAAGGATCCATGAGTTTGTCATTCGAAAACTGGCCAGACAGACATAGCAACCCGATCGACGGAGCAACCTGACAGACAGAAAATCCAGACACAGACAGGACAACCAGACAGACAGGAAGCCAGGCGGACAGGCAGAACATCCAGACACAGACAGAACAACCAGATGAGGCAACCAGACAGACGGACAGGAAGCCAAATGGAGAGATGGACAGGAAGCCAAATGGACAGACAGACAATCAAACAGACAGGGAAGTAGGCAGGTGGACAACCAGACAGACAGAGAACAAAACAGCCAGACAATTAGACAGATAGATAGACAATCAGACAGACAGACAGATAAATAGCCCAATGTCTATCAAGGTACCACAGTTCCTGAAGTGTTTTGTTGTCCTTTAGTGCATCACAAAGCTCCCTCAGCTCATTGTTCCCAATGTCTGTCCAGCCCAGGCTGTTTGAGAAAAGGAGTATTTGAGTTAAGCACTTACCAACATTACACATTTACCTCATTGGTCTTCCTAGGAGTCTGTGCAGTTTGCCACTCAAGTGTTGTCAATGCATTCAAACCACACAAAGCACTGCTGTTAGTGAGTTCATTCACTTTTAACAAGATTAAACACCAATAGTCATGGCCTTGATGTTCTATTGCATTTTGTTCAATATTCCCTCAAATCTGTTCCCAGTTTACTAGGTGGTGCTATTTTAATCAGACGTATTACCAGATAGGCAACTCATTCAGAAAAAGTAAAGGGAGGAATATTTCCACATGCATCACTGATCACTAAAACAATTCCCAAACAGAGATAAATAATGAATTAATATAGTGATATCCCAGGGTGTGAGTCAGAGACGGGGGGGGGTTATAGGAACATTTTGTTCCAATGGGGAAAAATAGTTTGAAGGGATAACAGTTTATATCCACAGTGGTGATGTTGGGTCTTAAGTTTCACAGTATAAAGGATCACCCAATGTATTACTCAATTAGAACAGAACTGGAAATAGTCCGTTGTACAGACATTTAAATATTAATAGTTATCCATAACCAATAGTGAGAACCATATATATATAACTATATATGAACCATATATAACCAAACTGTAATAACCAAAGTTCCAAACATTAATAAGAATTCTCCAAATGAATCTTCTGAAAGCCCTAACCACAGTGTAGCCATAATTCCAATGCTGCCATTCCACTGATGACCCTCACCACTATCAATATTGGGATCACAGGCACAATGAGATGGGGGATGATCATGGATCCTTCAGTATTCCCACCCTGACCAAACCTTAGAGAGGCAGAGGCTCCCGAGGGCTGGTCTGGGTCCCAGGGCTATTGACAATATAAACGTATCAGAGACGATTTCCAGTATGTTCAATGAAAAGTTTGGTTGCATTACCCCAGCAGCTTCAGTTTGTAGTCTGGAGATTTCAGCAGCTCACACAGGAATTTAATTGCTTCAAAATCCAATTTATTTTCTCCACACCTAGTAAGTTAAAAATAGAAGTGAGAGGTTTTTGATGCCTTACCATGTCTGTTTGGTTTTACATTTTAAAAATCCTCAACCAGTGAAAGCTCCGTATCCACAAGTGTCACTTCCATTACTCTAACAATTTGTCCTGTCGATTGGTTTGGTTTGAGGACCACAATCTCTAGAGTCAGTCATTATGAAATGCTCTGCACCCATTGACAGCGCTACTATTAAAATCGAGGAGCAAATAACCAAACAAATGACCCTTGGAATCATAGAATCCTACAGCCCAGCAGGCCACCATTTGGCCCATCGGTCCTGTGCCAGCTCTCTGAATGACCTAGCCAATTAGTCACACTCCCTCCTGAGCTTTCCCCATAGATCTGCCAATTTTTTACTTTTTAAGTATTTATCCAATTCCCTTCTGAAAGTTACTATTGAATCTGTTTCCACCACCCTTTCAGGCAGCACATGCCCGATCAGAATTTCTCACTGTGTAAAACCAAATGTCTTCAATGACTAGACCAGTAACTAGCAATAAACTAAATCAAATGGTTCTTTTATTTCTGATCTACTTAAGCAGCCATGTTTTCTTAGCACAGGAAATGATATAACACCCAAAAAGATTAAGTACTTTATAAAAAACTCTCTGCCCATCAAACTGTGAGAGAAATCAGTTCCCTCTCAGAGGCTGACGATGCTGCAGGCTCCTGGAGTTGAGATTGACTCTTTATCTGAACTATGCTTTGTTCCCCAGACTTTTTCTCCCAGAATTTTTCAGGCTTTGTCACATGTAATGAGAATATGAGTGGAAGGTGTCAGCCTTGGATTAGGAGGTCACTCTCCCGCCTAGGGGTCAGCAAGTTCTAGGCACAGGTCCCAATCCAGACACCTGAGCACAAAATCCTCAGTGACACAGCCAATGCAATACTGAAGGAGTGCTGCACTGTCAGAGGGTCAGTACTGAAGGAGTGCTGCACTGTCAGAGGGTCAGTACTGAGGGAGTGCTGCACTGTCGGAGGGTCAGTACTGAGGGAGCGCTACACTGTCAGAGGGTCAGTACTGAGGGAGCGCTGCACTGTCAGAGGGTCAGTACTGAGGGAGCGCTGCACTGTCAGAGGGTCAGTACTGAGGGAATGCTGCACTGTCAGAGGGTCAGTACTGAGGGAGCACTGCACTGTCAGAGGGTCAGTACTGAGGGAGCGCTGCACTGTCAGAGGGTCAGTACTGAGGGAGCGCTGCACTGTCAGAGGGTCAGTACTGAGGGAGCGCTGCACTGTCAGAGGGTCAGTACTGAGGGAGTGCTGCACTGTCAGAGGATCGGTACTGAGGGAGTGCTGCACTGTCCGAGGGTCAGTACTGAGGGAATGCTGCACTGTCAGAGGGTAAGTACTGAGGGAATGCTGCACTGTCAGAGGGTCAGTACTGAGGGAGCACTGCACTGTCAGAGGGTCAGTACTGAGGGTCTTCCGCACTATCAAAGGGTCAGTTCTGCGGCAGCACCACACTGACTGAAGGTCAGTGCTGAGGGAGCACTGCACTGTCTGAGGGTCAGTATTGAGGGAGTGCTGCACTGTCAGAGGGTCGGTACTGAGGGAGTGCTGCACTGTCAGAGGGTCGGTACTGAGGGAGTGCTGCACTATCAGAGGGTCGGTACTGAGGGAGTGCTGCACTGTCAGAGGGTCGGTACTGAGGGAGTGCTGCACTGTCAGAGGGTCAATACTGAGGGAATGCTGCACTGTCAGAGGGTCAGTACTGAGGGAATGCTGCACTGTCAGAGGGTCAGTACTGAGGGAATGCTGCACTGTCAGAGGGTCAGTACTGAGGGAATGCTGCACTGTCAGAGGGTCAGTACTGGGGGAGCACTGCACTGTCAGAGGGTCAGTGCTGAGGGAGCACTGCACTGTCTGAGGGTCAGTATTGAGGGAGTGCTGCACTGTCAGAGGGTTGGTACTGAGGGAGTGCTGCACTGTCAGAGGGTCGGTACTGAGGGAGTGCTGCACTGTCAGAGAGTCAATACTGAGGGAATGCTGCACTGTCAGAGGGTCAGTACTGAGGGAATGCTGCACTGTCAGAGGGTCAGTACTGAGGGAATGTTGCACTGTCAGAGGGTCAGTACTGAGGGAGTGCTGCACTGTCAGAGGGTCGGTACTGAGGGAATGCTGCACTGTCAGAGGGTGTACTGAGGGAACGCTGCACTGTCCGAGGGTCAGTACTGAGGGAACACTGCACTGTCAGAGGGTCAGTACTGAGGGAATGCTGCACTGTCAGAGGGTCAGTACTGGGGGAGTGCTGCACTGTCAGAGCGTTAGTACTGGGGGAGTGCTGCACTGTCAGAGGGTCAGTACTGAGGGAATGCTGCACTGTCAGAGGGTCAGTACTGAGGGAATGCTGCACTGTCAGAGGGTCAGTACTGAGGGAGTGCTGCACTGTCAGAGGGTCAGTACTGAGGGAGTGCTGCACTGTCAGAGGGTCAGTACTGAGGGAGTGCTGCACTGTCAGAGGGTCAGTACTGAGGGAGTGCTGCACTGTCAGAGGGTCAGTACTGAGGGAGTGTTGCATTGTTGGAGGATCAGTACTGAGGGAGTGCTGCACTGTCAGGAGGGTCAGTATTGAGAGAGTGCTGAACTGTTGGAGAGTCAGTACTGAGGGAGCGCCGCACTGTCAGAGGGTCAGTATTGAGGGAGCACTGCACTGTCGTAGTAGAGAAATAAAATACCAGGGAGAATGACAATGAATGAAAATCAGTAACATACCCAGAGGGAATGGAAGGGAAAAAGCATGAGAGTGAAATATAAACTTGGAGAAATGGGTGAAAGGAATAAGAAATATCCATTAGTTAAAGGAATAACAGGAATAACTGTGCCACAGTAACAGAGTGTGACTGGGAGTTTGGTGCAGTGATGAACTAAGTCCATTTTGGGTGATGTGTATAACAGATGGACAATGTGATACCATCCATTTCACCACACTGCCCAAAGCAAATTTCCACCCCATGATTATAAATCACATCATGGTAAATTATGAAATCTAATACCAGCTCGTTAATTTGCATGAGAAACGAGACCCTAAAAGCTGCTGTTCTACTGTATAAACTCAGTCCCCGAAACATGCTACATCACTGAATCTTTACACTCTGAGGGTAATTAGTGAGGAATAAACATGGCCTTGTCCATATCACCCACACCTCAAGAAAGATATAAGAGGTGCTTACCACAATCTCTCACATTGGTGTAAATATGGCTGCAGGTTCTTCAGTGCTGCACTATTTATGTTGGTTGCTGTGAGATCTAATTCTTCCAGATCTCCAATCTTCATGTCTAGAAAGTACTTCAGCACACTGAAATCCATTGGGCAAAGCAGATTGTCCCCAACATGAATGCGTAGGTTTTTGGGTTTTACTCTTTCTGCTAATGAGTCATTTTGCTGTTCAAACAGACAATGGAGAAGGTTCAAGATACTTGTACCATTTTCACAATTCTCTTTGATCCCTTCCAACAACCAGTAACAGTAGGACTTGGATTTCATGGCTTTGTCCAATTTCATGTGCTTAGAGAGCAGGGCCTGGTTCCTGTCAGACAGCAAACCCGATAGGAACCGCTGGAATATATCCAAGAAACCTGAGGACATCTTATATTCATTCATCGTGTCCTCGTTCATCAGGTCTGGGAAAGGCTCAGGTTCCAGCACGTAATGCAAAGCTGCAAAAAACTCCTGGATGGTGAAGTGTGTGAAGGAAAAGACACTCACCACACATTCTGGCTCCTGGACAGTGGTTTTGTCCAGAAAACTATCCACAAAAGTGTTGAGTTCAATGTGATGGGCCTCCAAATCGTGTTGGTAGAACAGGGTGTCGTGCTGAAGTAGTTTGCTGTAGGCTAAGGTGGTCAGGTTTCGCAGAGTTTGTGTGAGTTGCTGCTCTCCTGATGACTGGGCTCGGGAGTGGTGTTTCAGCAGCACGCTGAGGTAGCGGCTGTAAATATCTGCCATTGTTTTGGCCTGCTTCTGACCCTCCCCTTCCTTCTCTTTCAAAACGCTGCAGACAATATAACAAAAGGCGGGCACAAAGCACAGGGTGAAGAGGAAATCGTTTCCTTTCACTTGCTGAAACATTCGACAGCCCAGTTCTCCATCGCGGTAATATCTCAGGAAGAAATTTCTGATTTCCCTTTCAGAAAACCCAGTGATGATGACAAATCGGTCGACGGTTTCCACTGGGATGTGGTGAATGGCTGTGGGCCGGCTGGTTAGAAGGACCGAAGCCCCAATGAGGAGTTCCCCTCGGAGGAGACTGTGGATGATATCCACCAAATTCCCCTCCTCGTCGGGGTCAGTGATGTAACAATCCCCGTCCAAACAACTACCAGACTTAAACTCGTCAAAACCATCCAGAATTATCAGCAACTTCTCTGCAGTTTGGAAAATAGAATCCAGCGCTTTCGACAAGTGACCATTTTTCTTCAAAATCAGATTCCTGAAACTCATCGGTTTATTAATTAAATTAAGATCCCTGAAGGTGAACTGTAGAATAAACTCAAAGTTATCAAAACACTGATTATTTGCCCAATCATAAACAAGTTTCTGCAGCAGGACGGTTTTCCCTATTCCCGCCACTCCGGACACCAGGGTAATTTTGGGAGCTTGTTTATCATTGACTTGCAGAAATAACTGGCCTGGTTGGATGTCCATCTGCTGGCTGCTCCTGTCCTGTAAGTGAATTCGATGCTGCCCGAACGACAGCAACTCGTGCCTTTTGAATTCGAGGCTGTGATGTCCTTTCACCAGCAGCAAGTTGGTGAACTGGTCGGAAAGGTGAATTTTCTCTCCGGGCCGTGTGTTGTAATACATCATCACCTCGTTCCTCCGGCCAAGGACTTGTTTGTGTTTCTTTATCAAAGTCGAGTGTTCTACAGAGACACAAAGCTACATTTCAAACATTGAAGTCATGTAGTGTTTAAGGGCAAGCTAGAATAGAAGAATCTACTGCTGAAGAGGGGTGTGAGGAGGCTCATTTGGAGAATAAACATCATCATGGACCTGTTGGGCTGAATGGTCTGTTTCTGTGCTGGAAACTCTCTGTAATAATCACTGTAGAATCGGGTTACGATGATGGCTTTGGCCAATCAGTATAACCAAGTGATGGACTGCTCATTCGCTCTAGTGTCCAGCACTAACCAGCATGTCTTTATTTAAACAGCTCTGTTATCAGCTGCTTACTCTTCCCTCTCCAGCTTTCACCTTCAAATCAGGATTTCCAGAGCAGTCTTGATATTCCATGTATTCTCACTGGAGGCTGACATGCAACTTAAACAGCTGATTAGCCAACTACAAAATTGTACAAACCTCAACTTAATAAACATTCTAGAGAATTTTCCTGGGGGCTAATATTTATCCCTCGACCAACATCATTAAAACTGATGATCTAGTAGGTGCCTCATTGCAGTTTGTGGGAGCTTTCTGTGCACAAATTGGCTGTCATGTTTCCTCCATTACAACAGTGACTACACAAAAAGTACTTTGTTGGCTGTAAAGCACTTTGGAATGTCCTGAAGCCATGAAAGGTGCTACAGAAATGTGAGTCTTTCAGATTGATTTGATTTATATTCTACCCATCAGTTGCTCAAATACCCAACAATACTGCTGACTATTATTGTTGGTCATAATGAAAGATTTGTATCTATATAATGCCTTTCACAACCTCAGGACACTGCAAAGCATTTCTGTTTTAATGTCGTCCAAGCCCATTTCTCTGATCCACACTTTCATCCTGAGAATGTCAGCTCCTACAAATTATTCCTTATCTTGACAGTCGCATTGACAGTCAGCCCAGAGAAAATCTCACTTGAATGTATTTGAGGATGTGTTCACACTATAATTCTGACATTGTTATCAATCAGTTTTGTCTAGCGCGAGTTACATGGTAAATACAGCCTTAGGCCAGTCAAGGCCAGCATGACACTATTTCACTCCAGAGTGATGTTTGGACTTTCACACCAATTTACACAAGTTTGGTATCTCAGTCTGGCTAAAACTGTTTCACACTCACACTCAGCTGGAGCATGAAGGCAGCCAAAACTGGAACTAAATATCCCAAGCTGAGCTCACAATTCCTTTGTACATTTACATCAGCCTTTATAGTAAAAGGTCAGGGTCTTAATCAATGGGCAGCCTACTTACCCTTGGACACAGTCTCCTTTTCAGACACATCTTTGCTTTTGTCAAAGAGTGAACAGAATTGATCAGCCACCACTTCCCCACGACAATCAATAATATCCAGCAGAGCTCGAACTTTCCTCCTGGGTCCAGGGTTGTACTTCACATCTTCATAATCATCCTCTGAAATGATCTGAATTTGCAAAGCATGATCTAGAATCCAGTTGATTCTGTCTCCAAGTTCATCAACGAGCTTCACTCGGTTCCTCCGGAGCAGCTGAAGTGATGAGATCCTGCAAACACAGAAGAAAACTTTTCTCACCAACTAAATGGCAGCGAATTTTATTCTGGAGTTTTACTGCCATTGCGATCCAAGTGTAAAACTTTATTCAGCACTAATATTGTTAGCTACTGACACACGCTGGATTATCAAAACAGGAGGAGACCATTCAGCCCCTCCAGCCTGTCCTACCATCCTATAAGATCTTGGTGGATCTATCAGTTAAAAGGGAAACCAACTTAGCATCAACCATGGTATCAAAATATTAAGCATAATCTCCTGGTTTTAGAATATTCTCAGGTATCAGAACAATGGCCAGGTCTGACCTCGATGGTACCTTTCAGCTGCCAACCTGTGCACTCTGACTGTGTCTCACGCTGGCTCACCAGCCAACAGGCGAGAGCCCCGACACCACAACAAGATTCCACCCATTGTGTCAGATTCCCACATTTCAACGGGTGGGAAAATCGCAGGGAAATGCACGAACAAATTTGCAACATAAACACTTGGTGGGTGCTCTGGAAATCCACTTTAATATCATATGGTCATGAGATTGCAAATATGATAAAGGACCTTTCGGTGTCTGTTTTTACAAAACCAAACGCCATGGGTTACCTTACAGTTCCCCGATTAATGGCTTTCCTGCAATGTCAGCTGGAAACTGCATTTCCAACCCTGCTATTGTCTTCCTCAGCCCTGAACACTCTACAGCAGTTATTCTAACTTTCACTGATGATGCAGAATATCAGTAGGGATCTTCCCCAATATTCCTTCCCAATTCTTACATTGTTGAGGTTATATTCATCCTTCTAACTTCACCCATTATTAAGCATTTGATAAGGTGCCACATCAAAGGTTATTGTGGAAGATAAAAGCTCGGTGTGTAGGCAGCAACATATTAGCAAGGATAGAAAATTGGATGGCTGAGTCATAGAGGTCTACAGCACAGAAAAAGGCCCTTCGGCCCATCGAGTCTGTGTCAGTCAAACAAGTACCTTATTATTCTAATCCCATTTTCCAGCACTAGACCCATAGCCTTGTATGCCAAGGCATCACAAGTGCACATCCAAATACTTCTTAAATGTTATGAAGGTTTCTGCCTCTACCACCGTTTCAGGCAGTGAGTTCCAGATTCCTACCACCCTTTGGGTGAAAAATTTCTTCCTCACATCCCCTCTACACCTCCTGCCCATTACCTTAAATCTATGCCTCCTGGTTATTGATCCCTCCACTAAAGAGAAACATTCCTTCCTGTCTATCCTATCTATGCCCTTCATAGTTTTATACATCTCAATCATGTCCCCCCTCAATCTTCTCTGCTCCCGGGAAAATAACCCCAGTCTATCCAATCTCTCCTCATAATTAAAACTCTCCACCCAGGCAACATCCTGGTAGATCTCCTTTGCACTCTCTCTAGTGCAATCACATACTTCCTATAATGCGGATTACAGAACTGCATGCAATACTCTAGCTGTGGCCTAACCAATGTTTTATGTAGTTCCAGCATAACCTCCCTGCTCTTATATTCTATGCCTCGGCTGGCAGAAAACATAAATGGATCTTTGATTAGCAGGATGTAACGAGTGGAGTCCCACAGGGGTCTGTACTGGGGCCTCAACTTTTTACAATTTACATCAATGACTTAGATGAGGGGAGTGAAGCATGGTAGCTAAATTTGCAGATGACACAAAGATAGGTAGGAAAGTATGTTGTGTAGAGGACATAAGGAAGTTGCAGATAGGCTGACTCAGTGGGCAAAAATCTGACAGGTGGCGTATAATGTGACAAAATGTGAAGTTGTTCACTTTGGCAGGAAGAATAAAAAAGCAGAGAATTACTTAAGTGGAGAATGGCTGCAGAATTCCAAGCTACAGAGGAATCTAGGTGTTCTAGTGCATGAGTCACCAAAAGTTAGTATGCAGGTACAGCAAGTAATTAAGAAGGCTAAAGGAATGCTATCCTTTATTACGAGAGGAATTGAACATAAAAGTAAGGATGTTATGCTTCAGTTATACAGGGCGTTGATGAGACCACTTCTCAAATAATGTGTGCAGTTTTGGTCTCCTTATTTAAGGAAGGATATAAATGTATTGGAGACGGTTCAGAGGAGGTTTACTAGATTGATACCTGGAATGAGTGGGTTGTCTTATGAGGAAAGGTTGGACAGGCTGGGCTTGTCTCCACTGGAGTTTAGAAGAGTGAGGGGTGACTTGATTGAAGTATACAAGATCCTGAACACTCTTGACAAGGTGAATGTGGAAAGGATGTTTCCTCTTGTGGGTGAGTCTAGAACAAGGGGGCACTGTTTTAAAATTAGGGGTCACCCTTTTAGGACAGAGATGAGGAGAATTTTTTTCTCTCAGAGAGTTGTTTGACTTTGGAATTCTCTGCCTCAGAAGGTGGTGGAGGTGGGGTCATTGAATAGATAGTAGATAGATTCTTGTTAGGCAAGAGAATCAAAGGTTATTGGGGTAGATGGGAATGTGGAAATTGAAACACAAACAGATCAACAATGGTCTTATTGAATGGCACCAGGCTTGAAGGGCCAAATGGCCTGCTTCTTCTCCTAGTTCGTATTTTTGTATGTTCGTTCTAGCTGAAAAGCTTTCACAAGCCAACACCATAGCAAAGTGGAGGAGACAGGCGCACATCACATGGGATGTAAATTTAAGTATGGGTCAAACCCAATTTAGAAACTGCACTTTGGAGACCTCCCTGCTATTGATAGAGATTCCCACCAAACCACACACCTGATATTTTGAGGCAAAGTACAAAAGCAAAGGACTTATGATAAATTAGTTAACCCACAGTTGGAGCAGTCAGTGCAGGTTTGATAATCCTATGATAGAAATTACATTAAAGAAAGACCTGTATTTTCACAACCTCAATCTCAAAGTCTTTACAGCCAGTAGGAGCAGTCAGTGTTGTCATGTAGGCAACATGGCTGTCAATTTACACACAGCAAGATCCCACAAACAGCAATGTGACAATGACCAGCTGATCTCTTTTGGAATTTATATTCTTAGTTAGAAGGTTGTGGGACTTGAATTCAAAGAAGTGAGTATGCTCTGACTGAGAACTTAAAAAGATAAAGCTATAGAGGGAACAGAATAGCAAGAATAATGATGATGGTATAAAGTAACGAGGAGAAACTACATTAATATTTATCTCAGTCGCACTGCAGAAGTAAGAACAAAGTTGCTGGGAGAGAAATTCTCTCAAACTCTCGCAAACCACAGGTTAGTGAGAAAAACACCCTTAAAGTACGGTTCCTTTGGGCAAAAAACTTTTAAACTTAAGTTTAAAAGAGTATGAATTAACTTATACAATCTCGTAAACAATCTTAGTTCTTTTAAAAAAAAACAAATGTTACTTTTGCCTTTTGAGAATTTGTCTAACAATGAACTTGTCCAATCTCACCAACCTCCAGCCCCCAGTTCCCACTCTCCCAGTGCCCGAGCCCGGGACCCTCTCTCCTGCCCGGCGCACTCACCTCTCTCCTCCCGGGACAGCCGCCTCCAGCCGGCTTTCTCCTGCCACTTCCCGTCCCGGGCTCCCCATGCCCGGGCTCCAGTCGCACTCAGTCCGGCCCGGGTGAGATGATGTATTTCTGAGCGTGTTCTCAGCTGCGGTCTTGCTGCCCTTTCCCTCTCTCCATCCCTGCGGCTTCACCAAACTCTCATCATCCGCAAACTTCAGACCACCAGAGAGCAGTGGACCTCTCTCAGAGGAGACTGCACATTGCAGGGTGTCTCTCTCTCTCTCTCTGACCCTTAAGGACCCGCGACTCCCCTGGACAGCTGCCCACACACTCGCTGCTTAACATTTCCCTTCAGAGTCTCTCAGTTCACTGATCTGTCCAGTTTGATTGCTTCCTGTTCCTGGTGTCAGCGTCAGAAAGCCCTGCATTCAACTCCCACGCCAAAGACTTCAAAACAAGTTCCAGACTGACACTCTCAGCCTGTTACTGAGGGAGAGCTGCACTGCCAGAGGGTCAGTACTGAGGGAGTGCTGCACTGTCAGAGGGTCAGTACTGAGGGAGTGCTGCACTGTCAGAGGGTCAGTACTGAGGGAGTGCTGCACTGTCAGAGGGTCAGTACTGAGGGAGTGCTGCACTGTCAGAGGGTCAGTACTGAGGGAGTGCTGCACTGTTAGAGGGTCAGTACTGAGGGAGTGCTGCACTGTCAGAGGGTCAGTACTGAGGGAGTGCTGCACTGTCAGAGGGTCAGTACTGAGGTAGTGCTGCACTGTCAGAGGGTCAGTACTGAGGGGGGTGCTGCGCTGTCAGAGGGTCAGTACTAAGGGAGTGCTGCACTGTCAGAGGGCCAGTGCTGAGGGAGAGCTGCACTGTCAGAGGGTCAGTACTGAGGGAGTGCTGCACTGTCGGAGGTTCTGTCTTTCATGTGATACTTTAAACCCAGGCCCTGTCTGCCATTTCAGGTGAACGTTAAAAAATCCCATGGCCACTATTTCGAAGGAAAGCAGGTGAGTTCTTCCTTGTGTCCTAACCAGTTTAAACAGTTTTTACAAAAAGCTCTGGGGAAGAGTCATATCAGAGTCGAAATGTTAACTCTGTTTCTCTCTCCACAGATGCTGCCTGACCTGCTGAGCTTTTCCAGCATTTTCTGATTTTATTTTAATTTAGCTTTCACAAAAGCATGACTGAAAAGCCTTTATTGCTTGGATAAATAAATGCAGATGAATGTTTAATAATTTTATATTTATATTATTTCCTTTGTGACGGTGACACTAATGCTCAGACATTTTTGGGTGAGTTACATTTTTTGAGTGTAAATGCTTTAACAGTCTCTAGTTTTGGATTGACACTGCTTCTGAAACATTTAGCAATGCTTCCCCTGTCTATTTAGATAATGTTTACACTCGTATCACAGGAAAGGGCAGGTAATATCTGACACAATTGGGTTTATGTTTGACATGCTGTGAAATCCCTTGTTGTAGTGCAGGGGGGGAGTTTGCAGTTTCAATCCAAACAGCTGGAACGAGGATGGGAGAGTCCCTGAGTGACTGGAGCAAAGAATAAAAACCCAAGACAAGATTTAAATAGAAGAACTCGTTGTCTGTGACTTTCCTAATTTAACTTTTCCTTTTTTAAATCTTTCAATGACAAATGCTCCAATCACACAAAACCACCTAACCCAGTTTCACCACTCAATACTCACATTATTGAGAAATAAAGTCTGCCTCACTCACACACTCTCACCCACTACTGATACACAAACTCACTCACTACTGATACACACACTCTCACTCACCACTGATACACTCACTCACTACTGATACACAGACTCACTCACTACTGATTCACACACTCACACTCTCTCACTCACCACTGATACACACACTGTCGCTCACTACTGATACACACACTCACTCACTACTGATACACACTCACACTCACTACTGATACACACACTCACACCCACTCACTACTGAGACACATACTCTCACTACTGATACACACACTCTCACTCACCACTGATACACACACTCTCACTCATTACTGATACACACACTCTCGCTCACTACTGATACTCACTCTCACTACTGATACACTCTCATTCACTACTGATACACAAACTCACTCACTACTGATAGACACACACACTCACTACTGATACACACACTCACTCAATACTGAGACACACACTCACTCACTACTGATACACACACTCACTCACCACTGATACACACACACTCACTCAGTACTGATACATATGCTCGCTTACTACTGATACACACTTACACACTCTCACTCACTACTGATACCCATCCTCACTCACTACTGATACACACACGCACTCACAATCTCACTACTGAGACATACTCATATACTCTCACTCATTACTGAGACACACTCACTCACTACTGATACACACACTCTCACTTACTACTGATACACACACTCACTCACTACTAATACACACACACACACTCACTCACTACTGAGACACACACTCGCTAGCTACTGATACACACACTCTCACTTACCACTGATACACACACTCTCACTACTGATACACACTCTCACTACTGATACACACTCTCACTACTGATACACATTCTCACTCACTACTGATACACACTCTCACTCACTACTGATACACTCTCACTCACTACTGATACACAAACTCACTCACTACTGATAGACACACGCACTCACTACTGATACACACACTCACTCACTACTGAGACACACACTCTCACTCACCACTGATACACACAATCTCACTCAACACTGATACACATGCTCACTTACTACTGAGACACACAGTCACAAACTCTCACTCACTACTGATACACACACTCACAAACTCTCACTTACCACTGATACACACACTCACAAATTCTCACTTACTACTGATACACACACACACTCTCACTCACTACTGATACACACACACACTCTCACTCACTACTGATACACACACACACACACACATACACAAACTCTCATTCACTACTGAGACAAACACTCATACACACTACTGAGACACACTCACTCACTACTGATACACACTCACACATACAGTCACAAACACACACCCACACATATTCAAACACTACTGATATGAACACATTCACTAATAATGTGAACACCGAGTTAAAGGTTATGGTAGAAAGTTAAGGAAACGCCTTCCTAAGCCATGCGTGCATCTGACACTGTATCAATTTTTAAAATTACTTTAATTATGTAAACCAAACCTTCTTTCCAAGCTTATCTGGTCACATAGAAACTGGAGTTCTGCTGCTCCCTAAGTCCTCTCTGAGTGAGAATAAAGATGGAGGTATTGAACGATGAGAGAGTACTGACTATGCAGTATCTGCCAACACCAAATCATCCTCTATCACTTCCTTTTCAAGATCCTGCAAGGCTAAATTGGGAGATTACAGACACCCTGAGACAATCCTGCTGAATCAGAATCTTGTCTGGGTCATTAGGATGTCTAGTAACCTGTATGAGGGCAAGTGAGCATGAATTGACCCTCTATTTAACATCTTCAATGTATTTAACATTGCCAACAGTGACAAAGATTCCACTCTTTCACCACCTTCCTATAACAGTATCTCTCAGGAGTGAGTTATAGTTGCTTTCACATCTACCATCAGTGTAAAATAGGAACAGAGGAGCAGGAATAGGCCATTCAGCCCTTCGAACCTGCTCCACCATTCAATATGATCCTGCTGATCATTCACTTCAATGCCTTTTTCCCAGATTATTCCCATATCCCTTTATTTTGAAATTGTGTCCCCTGGTTCTAGACTCCCCAGTCAGGGGAAACATTTTACCTGCATCTACCCTGTCTATTCCTTTAAGTATTTTGTAGGTTTCAATGAGATCACCTCTCATTCTTTGAAACTCAAGAGGATACAGGCCCAGTTTCCCCAATCTCTCTTCATAAGACAATCCCACCATCCCTGGAACAAGTCTGGTGAACCTTTGCTGCACTCCCTCTATGGTAAGGGGACCAAAACTACACACAGTACTCCAGGTGTGGTCTAACCAAGCTTCTATACAATTGAAGCAAGACTTCACTACTCCTGTACTCAAATCCTCTTGTGATAAAGACTAACATTCCTTTAGCCTTCCTAATGGCTTGCTGCACCTGCATGTTAGCCTTCAGTAACTTACGGGCAAGGACACCCAGGTCCCTTTGTACATCTACACTTTCTAACCTCTTACCATTTAGGAAATACTCTGCACATCTGTTCCTTCTACCAAAGTGGATAACGTCACATTTTTCTACATTATATTCCATCTTCCATATTCTTGCTCACTCACTAAGTCTGTCCAAATCCTCCCATAGCCGCTTTACATCTTCCTCACAACACATTCCTGCCTAGCTTTGTATCATCCGCAAACTTGGAAATATTACATTTGGTCCCCACATCCAAATCATTGATATATATTGTGAGCAGCTGGGGCCCAGAAACTGACCCTTGGGGTATCCCACTAGTCACAGCCTGCCAACGCGAGAATGACCCGTTTATTCCTACTGTCTGTTAGCCAATTCTTAATCTATGCCAGTATATTGCTTCTTATCCCATGTGATTTTATTTTGCTAATCAACCTCTTGTGGGGAACTTTATCAAAAGCCTTCTGAAAATCCACCAACTCTCCTTTATCAAAGTTATTAGTAACATCCTCAAAAAACTCCAAGTTTGTCAAACATGATTTTCTATTTGCAAACTATGCTGACTATGTCCAGCCAGATCATTATTATCCAAGTATCTATTTGTCACATCCTTTGTAATTGATTCCAGCACTTTCCCTACTACTGATGTAAGGCTAAGAGGTCTGTAGTTCCCTGTTTTCTCTCTCCCTCCCTTCTTAAATAATGGGGTGACATTTGCTACCTTCCAATCATCAGGAACCATTCCAGAATCTATCAAGTTTTGGAAAATGATCACCAATGCATCCACTATCTCTATAGCTACCTCTTTTAACACTCTGGGATGCAGAATATCAGGTCCTGGGGACTTATCAACTTTCAGTCCTATTAATGTCTCCAGTACAGTCTTCTTACTGATACTAATTTCCTTCAATTCCTCATTCTCCCTAGTCCCTTGGATTTCTAATTCTAGGAGATTTCCTGTATCTTCCTCATTGAAGAGACTCACAAAGGCCAGGATTTTTAGGATGGAAGGGCTTCCCTTCCTGTTTTCTGAAGAGTTGGTGGGCAACACATCCCTGCCAACAATGCCAGCCCTGCAGCCATTTCACGCTCCAACAAGCATTAAATGGCTGGAGGCGGGATTCCCACCCCCTCAATCGGGACGAAGTCGCACCTCAGAGAGCTGCCAGCCAGCTGGCCAATCAGATTGGCTGTGCAGTGCCAGAAGCTGCAGTGGGCAGGGCTGGAACTGCAAGCAGTCCTGGGATTTCAATAACAGGGAAGTTTTGTGGTGGTCTCAGGGTCGGGGGGAGAGGGGGCTGGGCAGGGAAGGATTGGGATGTCGGTGGAGAGGCTGGGTGGGGAGGGAGGCCCTGTGGTTGCCGGACATCTAAGGGGCTGTTAATGAAGACCCCCGTCCATTCCACTCAAAGCCTGAATCTGATTTATTTTCAGGCTTCCCCCATATCCCGGAAATCCTTTTGCCAACCTGAAAATTGAGACTGGGTGGGAAACAGCCCTTAAATGGTTAATAATTGGCCACTTACGGCCTCAACTGGGGCAAGGGCAGGCAGGGCAGCCAAGGCCTCGCACAGCCCAGCGTAACACTGCAGAGAGGTTTGGTCAGCAGAAACCCAGCAGGAAACTCCTCCATCTCTCCACCTACAAACCTGCCAGCGAGGGGAGCATAAAATTCTGCCCAAAGTAATCATTTAGCTTCTTTGCCATTTCTCTCTTCCCCCATTATAAATTCTCCCGACTCTGCCTGTAATGGACCCACATTTGTCTTAGCCAAACGTTTCCTTTTTACATACCTGTAGAAGCTTTTACAGTCCGTTTTTATGTTTTTTGCTAGTTTACATTCATATTCTATTCTCCCTTTCTTTCTCAGTTTCTTGGTCCTCCTTTGCTGTATTCTAAAAACCTCCCAATCCTCAGGTTTACTACTATCTCTGGTTACTTTATAGGCCTTTTCTTTTAATCTTATACAATCCTTAACTTCCTTTGTTAGCCAGGGTTGACTGACTTTTCTTTTTGGGATTTTGTACCTTAAAGGAATGTATAATTGCTGTAAACCATGTAATAATTCTTTAAAGACTATTCATTGCCTATTTGCAGTCATACCTTGTAATGTATTTTCCCAATCCACCTCAGCCAATTTGCCCCTCATACCTTCATAATTTTCTTGGTTCAAATTTAACACCAAATAGTAATGGTAATGTGGGGGATGGTATTAATCAGGAGATGAGAGAAGCATGTAGCATGGGCAATACAGTAATCATGGGTGACTTCAATCTGCATATAGACTGGGTAAACCAATTGCGAATTAATGCTGTGGAAGATGAGTTTCTGGAGTGTGTTAGGGATGGTTTTCTAGAGCAGTATGTTGAGGAATCAAAACAGATTCCACATTTTGTTCTTCTGATCTGAGATCTTCCCTTACTAATGTACCGATTCCATCCCTTATTCTCAGTTCAACTCCTCCTCCTTTTCCTTCTTGTTTGTCCTTCCCAAATGTCGAATATCCTTGAATATTCAGCTCTCAGTCTTGGTCACCATTTGGCCTTGTTTCCGTGATGGTAATTATACCATACCCATTTACCTCTATTTGTGCCTTTAAACTATCTCCCTTGCTGTGAACACTGTGTGCATTCAGGTAGAGTGCCCTGAACTTTGCCTTTTTGACATTATTTCACATTCTAAACCTAGTTGATGCTCGCCTTTGTTTCACCTGCCTTCTAATTTCACTCGCTACTTTTCTACTTCCTGGTGCCAACTTTACTTCCTTCCAATTTGGGCCACCCCTCAGGTTCCCATCCCCCTGACAAGCTAGTTCAAACCCACCTCAACAGTACAAGCAAATCTCCCTGTGAGGATATTAGACCTGGTCTTGTTAAGGTGTAACACGTCCATCCATCTTGTACAGGTCCCACTTGCTCCAGTGCCTCAGGAACCTGATGCCCTCCCTCCTACATCAATTCTCCAGCCAAATGAAAAGATGGTAAATTTCATTCTTAATGGCAAGACCCAGCCAATTTTGGACTCCAAGCTAATCATCAATCAGGCTTATCTCGCTGTACAGGACATTTAATTAAATAATTATAATATAATTAAATATAATATAATTAAATGAAGGAGAGGAACTTGTCTCATTAACTCAAAAAGACCGAGCACAAGGTCTTGGTTCCACTGCAATGGAAACAGGTGGTGGGTAAGTGCTGCTCCAATCTTAGTGTTTGCTCAAGATCAGGACTGGGAGGTACAGCACACCCTGCCTGCCCCACAGCCCAATATCTTCCAAAATTGACTGGAAATTGCCCAGGTCACAGGTTTCCCAGGCCTGTCTCTCAGAATGCAAGATCCGTTTCCCCAGCTGTGCTGCTGCTCTTCATCATCTTCATCCACTTTCAATATGCTCCTCTTCCAGTGGGCAGATTATACATTGAGGTACAAACAGGTGGAGCTGCAAGACTGAAACAAGAAAGAGTTGAACTTTTTTTTATTTGTTCATGGGATGGATGGGGGTGGTGACTGTTCCATGAAATTCTAAGTAAAACAGTCCACCACATCTATATTTTTAAAATCCCAACAGGTAGTGCCGGGGAACTCATTTGGTTGTGTTTAGCAGCGTTGTGTGTTTATCAAACAAAGCCAATTACCACAGATCTTCCCATCGACTGTAACACACGGGGGTTTTCTCCTCTCCTGATAGAAGTCAGGAGTTGACCTATACCCTTGAGTGATAATTGAACAGAGATCTGGTGCCTTTCACAAACTCTGGCAGCTACGAATGATGTCTCATTAACATTTTCTCCCTGTGCACTATTGATTTCTTCAGATGCTTTGGTGGGTGCTTTGCACTTTACCGAAGCTAAGAAGATGTATCATTTCATCATTTTACAGATGTGAGCAACAAGTTGCTGCTTGAGGGACTTTCCCGGCACTTTCTTTTAACCACTAAAACTTTTGATAAAGCTTTTAAACCCAGTTCAGCTTGTGTAATGCCTATGATTTACTGAGCGTCATTCCTCTGCAGTATTAATGAAGACTCAGACCTCCAGTGAACCTCACATCATTCACTGTTCTGAGCTGCTAATTGGATCTTTCTCTCCCTTTATCTTCCTGCAATTTTTGATGTCCCTGATCTGCCACTTAATGTTTACACAAAGACTCACAGGCAACAACCACTCTCCCGAGACCCAATAATACTGGAATGTGAGGAAAGCATAGGCAAAGGGCTATTCATTTTAAGTAGGTAACAGAGACTTGAACATTACATAGTACCATGTAAATACTGTGCTACATAGATAAGGACCGTGATACATGTACAAAGTTAATACGATACACAAAGTGATGCCTAATGATACATCGCATTCCTCTTGAAGGGACTCCAGCATTCGGAGCCTGTCTCTCAGTATCATTATATTGTCTCTATAGTGTCAATGCACAATGTTTGCTGAGGCACATGGTCATCAACATCATTCAGAAGGCGATCAGACTCCCGAGCTAATTGAAGTCAAAGTATAAGAGCTTCTTTCATGCGCAGTCTCACATCATCTGGGCTTCAAAAATTGTGTTTAGTAAATGCAACCCAATGCACAACCTTAAAAAGGGTCTTTAACAATATAACAAATCACCTGGACTCTTCCTAATCATATCCCTCAAGAGCTTCAGCTGTGACTCAGTTGGTCACATTCGCCTCTGGGACAGAAGGTTGTAGGTTCATGACCCGCTCTATAGATTTGAGCACAAAATCTAAGTGGCACTCGTAGGGAAATAGAGAAGATTTTCAATTAAATAGTGGGGACAAGGGATTAAATTTGGGAAGATGTGCTAAATCAAAGAGCAGAGACAATGCAAGAGAGAAAGGTACTAATAGGGGAAATGATAAACAGACCATGAAAGGAAGGGATGGAGATACAAATCTAAGAGTAAATCAGCAGATAAGGCAAGAGGGTTACAAAAATAATAGAAGAACAAAACTAAAGGCTCTGTATCTAAATGCACTTGGCATTCAAAACAAAAAAAGATGAACTCATAGCTCAACTAGAAATAAATAAGTACAATCTGATAGCCATTACAGAGACATGGTTAGAGGATGACATAGGTTGGGACCTGAATATTGAAGGATATATGACATTTGGGAAGGACAGGAAGCTAGGAAAATGTGGAGGGGTGCCTCTGTTAATTAATGATGGTATTAGCACAATAGGATGACCTAAGTTCAGAAAACTGGGATGTAGAAGTGGTTTGGGTGGAGATGAGAAATGATAAAGGCAAGAAGTCATTTATGGAAGTGGTGTACTGGCTCCCTAACAGTAACCACATGGTAAGACGGAGTATAAAGGAAGAAATAATGGGAGCTTGTCAGAAAGCTATGTCAATAATCATGGGGTATTTTAATCTACACGTAGACTGGAAAAATCAGATGGGCAAAGGCAGCTTGGATGAGGAGTTCATAGAATGTTTCCGGGATAGTTTCTTAGAACAGCACATTCTGGAGCCAACCAGAGAGCAGGATATACTAGACCTGTTATTGTGCAACAAGACAGGAATAATTAATGACCTCATAGTGAAGGTGCCCCTAAGTACCAGTGATCATTATATGATTGAATTTTACACTCAGTTTGAGGGAGAGAAGAGTGGGTGTTATGGCACAGCAGATGGTAAATGCCAAGCTGCTCAAATCACAGGGGGAATCTTGAAACAGCTGCCACAACTGTTTTGCAATTTGTATTTTATTTCAAGATGCCTGTAGTAAATTCAATAGTAAATAAGTCCACTAAGATGCAGAGGTTTTTTATAAAACTAAGTTAAACAATTGTTAATAAAAGAAAAGATTTTAAGCACATACATGGGTCTATAAATTACTACTATAATAACTCCTAAATCCCCTAATTACATCCAAGTAAGAATGGAAATATATTGTTGTTCCTTCACTGTCGTTGGATCAAAATCTTGGAACAGCACTGTGGGTGTACCTACACCACATGGACTGCAGCGGTTCAAGAAGGCAGCTCACCACCACCTTCTCAAGGGCAACTAGGGATGGGCAATAAATGCTGGCCCAGCCAGCAAAGTCCACATCCCATGAATGGGAAAAAATATGAATTAGGAGTAGGGGTAGGCCACTCAGCCCCTCAAGCCTGCTCCGCCATCCAATAAGATCATATGTGTGTATGTAAGAGCAGACTCACTGCAATTGTGTAACCACATTCTCACATCTCAGGATACGGCTCACTAAGAGGGAGCACAAATACAAACTGTATTCATGTGTTGTAGGTCAGACCCAATTCTCCAACCAGGTCACTGGGGAAGAAGTAATTATTTCTTCTTTTCACACAAAAAGGGTGTTCATGACTCTTTCACAGCTGATGACACAGGCACCAAAATCAGTCCAGTTACATAATGGTTAAGCCACATGTGTAGTGTTGTGTACATATCTAGGTGGACTGTGAAAGAAAGGACATTAGGGCCATGTGAAGATTATAATAAATCTTTGGAGAGGGTATGGAGTGGATTTACTAGAATGGGACCAGAGATGTGGGAATTCAGTTAATATGAAGGTACTGGAAAAGCTGGGATTGTTCTCCTTAGAGCAGAGAAGGTTAAGAGGAAATTTAATAGAGATGTTCAAAATTATGAGAAGATTTTGACAGGCTAAATAAGTAGAAAGCCTTTCCAGTGTCAGAAGGGTTAATGACAAGGGAACACAAATGTAAGGTAATTGGTAAAAGAACGGGAGGGGTAATAAGGAGAATTTCTTCGTGCAGTGAGCTGTTGTCATCTGGAACACACTGCCTGAAAGGGCGGTGGAAGCAGATTCAATAATAGCTTTCAAAGAGGAATTAGATAAATACTTGAATGCAGGAAAATTGCAGGGATATAAGGAAAGATCAGGAAAGTGGGACTAATTGGATAACTCTACCAAAGAACCAGTACAGATGCGATGGGCTGAATGGCTTCCTTCAGTTTGATTTGATGATAAATGTTCAGTAGAATGATACCAGGAATGAGAGATTCTAATTATGAAGAAATCTCAAAAAATTGGGGGCAGCATTTTCCCATCGGCGAGTGGGGGGAGGGGCCTGCTCACCGAGGCGTAAAGTGATGCGCGGTTATTGTCGGGCGTGTGTCCCGATGTCACCACGCGTCATTTAGATTGTCAATTCGGCTGGCGCACAGCCACTGAGCTGTCAAAGGCCTGTTAAAAACTAATTAAAACAATTAAATGAGCTACCTGTCCAACCTTAAGGTCAGCGGGGGGCAGGCCAAGAGCCCGGGCGGCCTTCAGAAAAAGCATGAACCCTCATCCACGGGTGGGATGAGACTTCATGAGGGACTTAAAATGTGTATAAAACTTTTACATAAAAGTAATTGACACATCCCTGCTCATGTGACAGTTTCACATGAGGTGACCTGTTGGGGATATTTCTTTCTCTCTTTGATAAAGTTTTCAAACTTGAGCCAATCTCCCTGAGGCAGCACTTAGCCTCAAGGAGGTGAGTGCACACTTACCTGCGTATGCGCGAAAGAGCACACTCCCAGCTCAGGGAATTACCGCCCCCCCACCCCCGCACAGGGAGCGCACAATGCTTCCAGGCAGACAACACACTGGGCGGGCCTTAATTGGCCCATCTATGTAAAACAGCGGCACACCCCCAACTGGAGGGGGTGCCGATCGGGAATCCCACGCCTGCCCCTGCACAACCCACCCCCCACTCACCGACGGGGAGGGAAATGCTGCCCTGGAGTCTTTTGCTGAAGCAGAAAAGGTTAGGGAGAAATCTAAATTGTTTTTCAAGACTTTGAAAGTCTTTTCAAAGGGCCACTTCCAAAAGAAATTGTTTACTCTGGACTGTTAATAATTAACAAGCAAACAATAACTAAAGAATATCACTGGGGGAACAAACAGGAAATGAATGTATTTTTCTCACCACAGCTCATTCGAGCTTTAGTGATTATTGAGGCATCACTGAAAAGGCAGCTGGGTAAGCAGGGTAAGGAAGAATTATAAAAGTTATACAGAGGACTTAGGAAAATGGATTTAAAGTAAATGGGTTCCATTAAAGGGCTTGCACAAGCTGTAAACTGACTGGAAGAATGGCCTCCTTCTATGTTGTCATATCCATGGTTCCATTTAGCCATTAACTTGGAATATGTAACACTTTCCCTTTGACTAAAACTATTTAGGATTGGAGGAAATTCCCCAAGGTCCCTCATGGCAGTGTCTGACACACATTCTCATTGCTTTCAGTTCCTCTGGCTGCTGATGACATGAAACATGTGATTTTCAACATGACTGAAATGCAGTGATTGAGGTGACTGTGGGGCTGAGCAGCTCTTGGCCTGAGACTGAGCTCTGCCCAAATGGAGCTGAGATTGGAAAATCTGGAGATGTAAACCTGATTTACACTGTGTCCGGTTTTCCAGTGTTTTATTGCCTCAGATTTTGAGCCAAATTGCTCCTGCAGAAAGTTATGTAATAATAACAAGATAGTTTGTTTTTAGTGATGTCAGTTGAGGGACAAGATGCTGACCAGGAGAGCAGGGAGAACTCCCAGCTATTCCAGGGAATCTTTTATGTTGGCACAAGAGAGCAGATCTGGCCTCAGATTAAGACCATGTCACTTACGAACCAGCATTGTGTCCATTACTTGGTGCAATATCGAGTTAGTGCAGCCCAGGTCTCACCATCTGATCACTACAATGCATGCCTGGCAGAACATTTTGGACATTCAGATGGGTAAGTGTGTGAGTGCAGGCTGAGGGAGGAGGACAATGTGGCTGGCTGAATAAAACATTACTGGTATGATTAGGATAATTCAACAGACTCTCCTTCAAAGTGGATACCACTCATGAATGATGAGGAACTGATAGTGGAACAAAGCTGGGAGACGTGGGCACGAATTGAAGAGGTAGTTGAAAAACAGATGGGCATAAAGCTGTTAACGTGTTGAAGATGAGAAAAGGAGGTTCCAAGTGAAGCAATAGGGAAAAGGAGTGGGGGTTATTATAAAAAGGAATTATTGATGTTAGTTTTTAAAGGCGAGGAACAGTGCCTATGGCAAGAGAAGCAGTTCCAGTGTCAGTTACTATAAGGAGGAGAACTGGACTAGGCCTGGAGTGAGGCAATCCGGTGATGAATGTGATAGAAGAGATGAGTATGTGGAGACAGGGAAAAATGCAGAAAGCTGAAAGATCAGTGCTGGAGTGAGTGAGGAGCTGAGCAGGGGAGGGGTAGGATTGGAGGGATTAAACAGCAGAGGCAACTACTTGTATAGTCTCCGTGTCGGAAACATGGATCTTTGAAGGTGGCAGGATATATTGTGAGTGGTGAACAAGACCTCTGGGATCTTGGGCTTCAGAAAAAGGGCATTGAGTACAAAAGCTGAACCTTTATAAAGCTGTGGTTAAAGAACTACATCCACTTCTGGTTGCACTTTAGGGCATTGACGGCAGAGATGAGAGTATAGTTTAACAAGCCGACTGCTACAGAACTGTGACACTGAATTACAGTGAATTCAGAGCCCAGAAACAGGTCATTCAGTCCAACTGGTCCATGCTGTTGTTTATGCTCTACACAAGCATCCTCCCAGCCTATCAGCATATCCTTCTACTCCTTTCTCCCTCGTGTTTATCCAGCTTCCCCTTAAATATTTCTCTGCTATTCACCTCAACTACTTGCTGACATTATCCCCACTCTCTGTGTATATAAGTTTCTCCTGAATTTTCTCCTGGATTTTTGAGTGGCTATCTTGTGTTTATGGTCCCTAGTTTTGGAGCACCCACAAGAGGAAACATCTTCTCTACGTCTACTCTCCCAAACACCTTCATCATTTTAAAGATCTCAATCTGATTATCTCTCATTCTAGAGAAGGGAGTTTCTCTTCATTCTTTCCTGTTAGTTAGAACCTCCTCATAAATCTCTGGTGCCTCTAAATCAATATAGAGACCAAAACCACAC
This sequence comes from Carcharodon carcharias, assembly GCF_017639515.1. NCBI lineage: Eukaryota > Metazoa > Chordata > Chondrichthyes > Lamniformes > Lamnidae > Carcharodon > Carcharodon carcharias. Next base: position 2,012,478 of record NC_054467.1, on the reverse strand, counting down.
GACTGTGGTCTCTATCTCAAGTTGACACAATTTCTCTGCTTTTCAATTCTCTTCCTCTAGAAATAAATTCCAGGGCTTTAATTCCAATTTTAATGGCCTTATTTTGTACCTCCAGATCCAGCTGCTCCTCTATCCTATTTACATTTCTTATACGAACAGTATGTGATTTCACACAAAATGTACAATCTCATACTTACTTATATTGAAATTAATTTGCCAATTACAGGCTCATTCTGCAAGTATGATGCTGTGATGGGTGGCGGGCCTGAGAAGGGTGAGTTAGGGCTTTGAAAATGAGTCTGTGAGGGAGTTAGGAGAGAGTTTGTCCCCACTGGATGGTGTGCAGTGAGTTTGAGGGAAGGGGTGTGGGGGCTGTAAAGTGGTAAGAAAGATGAGGAAGTAATTAATAGATAGTCTCACTGGTGCTTTAAAAGCCTAGGAACAGACAAATGAGGTTGAGAAGGTGATCTTGGGTAGAAATGAGGTAGGGATGGGTGGGGTAGGGGGAGAGTTATCGTCAAGGGAGAAACAGAGTGAAGATAAGAGGTTTAAGTGGAGAACACACCATAGAATGAGCTGACCACAAATTCAGGTGGGAACAGGGAGGACGATGCTTCTGAAACAGGCGTTTCATTCAGTTGGCAATTAAGAGCAGAGAGAAAATGCTTTAGCAGAATAGTTTAATTGAAGCTGAAGCAGATAAAAATTAAAACCAAACTATAACATAACGAACATTTACAGGAAGTAGTGCAAAACAGGAAGGGAGGGTGATGTGTGATTCATGTGGCAGCAGGATGTTAACTTAAGTAGGAAATGCCTCCAACTGAACAGAAACTGGAGTTTCAATATCAAAGTCGAGCAGAAATATAATAAAATGATTGTTCTAGGAAATATTCATTTCCTGTTCATGGGACAGGGAGTAAATGGAAAATAGGTAATAGAGTTTCTAAAACATATACAAGACTCCTTCTCAGCTTGTGTTCCCTTGAGATTATTTGAGTGAGAGGTGATCTAACTGAACTGTTCAGAACAATGCAAGTGCTTGATAGGGTAGATCATGAGAAACAATTTCTCCTGCTGTGGGATCATTCAGGCCTGAAATTAGGAAGCACTTTTCCACACAAAGAGCAGTGGCAATCTGGATCACACTCCACAACAGAGGCTGTGGATGCTGCTGGAGGTCACGTCAAATGTTCAAGGACTGAATATTGTGACAGCTGGGTGGGGGGGGTGAATGGAGTTGAGGTGCAGATCAGTTATGATTAAATAGTGGAACAGGCTTGAGGGGCCGAATGGCCTCATCCTGTTCCTACAAATTTAAGAAGAATATTGAGAAATGGTGACAAATGGGTAGAATGGAAAAGCTTCTCAACTATCATAAAAAGATCATTCTCGGTGCCTTCGTTTAACAAACTATGTGGAGATTATTGTGTCTTTACCTTGTTTTTAAACACCCAGATTGGGTGGGGGGAGGAAAGGTACAGGACTCACCAGGGGTTCACTCCAAGCCCTGAGGAAATTGGCAGATTCTGGGTTGGTTTCTGTTTGTCTGCTGATGTCTCTGGGTCAGTGTGCTCTGCTGGAATTGCTTCAATGCTTAGGGACTTGCAGAGGAATATCACATTATTCTTCCTGATCTGGAGCAGGATTATTTTCCTTCTCTTCCCCAGTCTTGGCACTGGAGTTAGTGCTACTGTGGCTGGGGAGAATGAGTTATGAGGATTCACCATCGAATGCACCGAGTGAACCTGACGGTCTTTCCTGGGAAAAATCCAGTGACAACCCTGAATCTCCAACCACTCAAGGCAGCTTCATTAACAGTGCACTGATCCCACAGTAACTCTGCGGAGTAAAAATGTTCCTGTTGACAGGTACTGAGAGTTTGAAATCAGGACTGGAGAATGACAGTGACTAGGGAAACTCCCTAGTTTCATCATTGGTCCCTATTCCAACCACACTTCTCCCCAAGGCCAATTGGAAAGGGAACAAAATTCTTTGTTCTTGCTGAAAAGAGAGACATGTTGCCAAACGTTTTCATATTGCTCTCTTCAGGACAAACACAAGAATGCCAAATTTCAAATGATCACAACAATTTCTACTACAAGAGAAAAGGGTGCTGATTGATTGGCAAGTTGATTCTCATTGGCCGAGGCATTGCCATGGAGAAAGCAGCAGGTAACTAAAGGCTCCCCATGCTCTTGAGTCATTCGAAAAAGACACAAGGCTTAAACATATGCAGGTTTCTGCAAACAAAAGGAATATGAATGTTAGTTGCTTATAAATGAGCCACCTTAGGAGCTCAGCTGATTCTCTTAAATTGGTTGTTAGTGTAGCTATTTGTGCACTCAGGGTTGTTCAGCAAGTGCTGTCCAATCGCAGAATCACATCTAACAGTAGGCATTTTGTTTTGGGTTTTTCCAAAAGGAATATGAGCAAGCCTCATGCCTTTTTTGAATTGCCTGGAAGCATTGGGAAACAATATTCATATTCTATGTTACCAAATTGGATTAATGTTGTGAAACAGTCCTTTATCTCCCATTTGCAATATTTTTATCATTGATAAATGTAAGTGTTGGAAAAAAATCAATAAAAACACTACTCTGTTAAATGCTCCTATGATTTTCTTCCTGTGTTGCTCCCAGCCATATCTAGAAGATTAATCTTCAATTCCTGGAGTATCTGGGCTGATCTTGAAGGGTAGGCAACATTAGGCCACACTGTATAGGTGTGCACGGTGTCTGCAAAGTGTAAAGATCAATATGCAAGATCATTTCAGATTGATGGCTATATCCCTAATCACACCGACCATAAGTGGCAACTAATTGTGAGTTTTGACCTGTGACAGGCAAGATAAGCTCTGCTTCTACCATGTGTTAATGATTAGTCTCTTGGTCATGTGTAGTGTTATCAATCCTCCAGATCATTAACTACCCTGCCTCAGCTCATCTGCTATTGAAATCCTCATCCATGTTGTGGTTACTTCTAGACTTGACTATTTCAATGATTTCCTGGCCAGCCTCCCATCTTCCATTCTCTGCAAACGAGGAGATCTGAAACTCTGTTTCCCATGCCCTGACCCAACAACAACTTGCATTTATATGGCACCTTCAAGGAAATAAAATATCCAGCTTGCACCAAGTCCTGTTCTCCTATCATCCCCTGCTCACTGAAAATGGGAATTTATAAAGGAAATCTAAAAATAAAGACCAAATGAATGGCATTAAAATGAAGACCTAATTATGTCTAATCACCTTGAGTCCAGTTATCACAGGGTCTCTGAACACTCCTTCACTTGTAGATTGGCGGTTTTGAGAAGTCCATTGAATATCTGATAGTAATTTACCTACAGGAATTGAACACAATGAATATTCAGCCAGCACCCAATGTAACTCCATATGGTTAAATGGTAGATACACTTCAATAATGATAGGATAATTATTTTGTATTTTCTGAAAATGTTCCTCATAAATCATCAACAGTTACATCAGGAAATGGTTGGCTGAAGCTCGATCTAGGGAAATCCCTAGGCATCTCCTGACAGTAGATAAAGCTGTTTCTTGGATGTATTTGCCACCAATAAGCAGGTTTGTTGAGTTATACCTGTGTTGTAACAATATTTGTACCGCTTCCATTTGCGCCAGTTGGACTCTCCATGGTGCCGTTGTCAGGGTTACAGGCTTCGTTTTGCTTGATTACCATTGAGGTGCTACCAGCTTTCTCATGGACAGGCTGCTGCTCAAGCCCAGAATGTCTGTGATTCCATATGAAGAAAGACCAGAGAAGCACATTTACAAGATAATATCACTCGCAGTAACAGCTGTAAATGACTTTTTGGATGAATGAGAAATAGAGAAGGGTGTTATTGTTCACTGTCAAATTTATTTCATTCATTTATCAGGGGCTTAAAGCCAATAGTCTAAATGGACCTGCAATTGATCAGTTCACATTCATCTGAAACATTTCAAAGTAGATCTGAAACTTTGGTTTTAGTCCCTCTAAAAATATAACAAGACAATGCAAAGAGGGAGGAAGTTTCCTTCTCAGAAATAGGTGAACTTATTAGAAACAATTGCAACACAATGTTTCCCATTTGAACATTACAAAATGATCATTGGTCAGTTTAGCCGAGCCGGAGGATTTCAGTACATTCAGTTATTTGGAGCGTTATCAGATTCACTGTTGATACTTTGGTGAAAATTTGGTGGAAACCACGATTATGTGCATGAGCTGGGTTTCCACAAACAGCATGGAGTGAGGGAAGCCTTGAAGACAGCTCCCAAAATCGAGGTTGAACCTGAAAGGATGCAGCATTATTCAAACAATTTATAAAGGAAATCAAAAACTAAAAGCAGAAGGTATAACATTAAAATGGAGAAGTAGTTATGCCTACTGATCTTAAGTTCAGTTCTCACAAGGTCTGTAAACATTCTTTCACCTGGAGACTGTCAGTGTTAAGAAGTCCATCTGAATGTTTGATAACAATTTACCAACAGGAATTGAACAAAAAAATAACTGAATAATAAAGTTAACTTGTCTGCCTTTTCAAGCAGATATGAAACCATCCTGTGGCACTATTTGAAAAAGGTCAGAGAATTCTGGTTCATATTCCTCCCTGAGCCAATAGCAGTTTTGTATGCTGCACGTGGCACCATGATGCCTACAAATTAGTTGCTGCATTTTCATAACCCAGCAACAGTGAAGGAACGGCGATATATTTCCAAGTCAGAATGGTGAGTGACTTGGAGGGGAACTTCCAGGGGGTGGTGTTCCCATCTATCTGCTGCCCTTGTCCTTCTAGATGGTAGTGATTGTGAGTTTGGAAGGTGCTGTTGAAGGATCCTTGGTGAATTCCTGCAGTGCATCTTGTAGATGGTACACACTGTTGCTACCTGTGTGTCGGTGGTGGAGGGAGTGAATGTTTATGGTGTACCTGCATGTCAAAACATACCCCCCACCCCCACACTCAACCCCCGCCCCCCCACCTCCCCCCACCCCCCCGAACCCCCCCATACCCACTCCCCTGCCTCCCCCAATCCCCCACACCCCCATCCTGACAGTCACACCCCCACCATTTTGAAAATCTTTATTCAAGAACCTGATAGTTGCTTTTGTTTATCAAAATTCATCAGTTATCAGTGACAGCAGGTGGCATTAAACTGATATGATCTACACACATTATAAAGGTTTAGTCCAGAACTATCTCAAAGAGAATGTAACAGGGGACTTGTGGTTTGATGAAATTTGACCACAGAATATAACTCATGTTTGGAGAGCGCACTCAGGAAAAGTGAATGTGCAGCAACAGCGTTCCGTGGTCAGTTTTAGTTTATTCCCATAATTTATAATAATGACATTGAATTTCCAGCACAGGAACAGGCTGTTCAGTCTGCTCCAGGCCAGTGTTGATGCTCCAAATGGACCTCCACTCAACCCTTCCTCACCTCACCCTGTCAACATTATCCTTCTACCCTTTTCTCCCTCTTGTGTTTACCCAACTGCCCCTGATGTATCTATACTATTCACCTCAACCACTCCCTGTGGTAGCAACTTCCACATTCTCATCACTCCCTGGGGTGAAGAGGTTTACCCTGAACTCCAGTTTGGATTTATTATTATTTATTATTATTATTTATACTGATGGTCTCTATTTTTAGACTCTCTCACAAATAGAAACATCAAATGCAATAGTTTATAATGCACCTTTCCTGGCCTCAGATTATCACAAAGCATTTTGGTGACCGTGGGCTTCCACTGGATGGGTCCACGATGATGCTTGCTAAAGTATTATAGCGGTTTGTTGCTGAGCAGGAAACTCTCCTGCTTTTCCCACCTGTCATCAGGCACATTGGGAGGATTTACAAGTTGATAATCGACTTGTTTGTTTGGCTGCGTGTGAATATGTCTTGCTTGGCCATCAAGTCCTGGATTGGGACTTAACCCGGAGTTTCTAGCTCAGAGGTAGGGACACGGGTCTTTGGAGACCGGATGTTCCCCCAAGATACGTGATGGGACTCCATGGAAGTCCCAATGCACTGACTCCATGGGAATTGCCCGGGAAGTTTGAACATCTGATGGTCAATTCCCTCGCTATCCAAGGACCCTCTGCAAAACTCTCCATCTCTGAGTTAGAGTTGGAGCCTCGGACAATTCAGACTATCTTACCTGGATGGTTACCCAGGAAAAGTTAGACAGAAAAATTCTAGTACAACTCCTGAGTAACTATACAACTGACACCCCCAATCACTCACACTGACACTCTGACTCCCCCACCCCCCCACAACTCCCTGACTACACTCCTGACCCCCCAACGCACCCACTTAGCCCCCGACTACACTCCTGACTCCCCGACATGCCCCCAAACCCTGACTAACCCCCCCCAACACCTCAACTCCCCCGACCTGACCTGATTAATCCCCACCAACTGACACCCCATGATCCCCCCACAACAGCCCCAATCCTCCCTGATCCCTCACTCCCCCTGAACTGACAACCCCTCCAGACCCGACCCAACTACCCTCCCCCAACCTAAATATCCATTCATTCACCTATACCAATCTCACCCAGCCACCACCCTAACCACTTATAAGCCCACTCACTCACCCACTCACTCACCCACTCGCTCACCCACTCGCTCACCCACTCGCTCACCCACTCGCTCACCCACTCGCTCACCCATTCGTTCACCCATTCGTTCACCCACTCGCTCACCCACTCACTCACCCACTCGCTCACCCACTCGCTCACCCACTCGCTCACCCACTCGCTCACCCGCTCGCTCACCCGCTCGCTCACTCACTCACTCACCCGCTCGCTCACCCACTCGCTCACCCGCTCGCTCACCCACTCGCTCACCCACTCGCTCACCCACTCGCTCACACACTCGCTCACCCACTCGCTCACCCACTTGCTCACCCACTCACTCACCCATTCGTTCACCCACTCGCTCACCCATTCGTTCACCCACTCGCTCACCCACTCGCTCACCCACTCGCTCACCCATTCGTTCACCCATTCGTTCACCCACTCACTCACCCACTCACTCACCCATTCACTCGCCCATTCACTCACCCACTCACTCACCTATTCACTCACCCACTTGCTCACCCACTCGCTCACCCATTCGCTCACCCACTCGCTCACCCACTCGCTCACCCACTCGCTCACCCACTCACTCGCCCATTCACTCGCCCATTCACTCACCCACTCACTCACCTATTTACTCACCCACTCGCTCACCCACTCGCTCACCCACTCGCTCACCCATTCGCTCACTCACTCGCTCACCCATTCGCTCACCCACTCGCTCACCCACTCACTCACCCACTCACTCACCCATTCGTTCACCCACTCGCTCACCCACTCACTCACCCATTCACTCACTAACACACTGTAAAACTGTTCAAATGTCCCAAGGCTTTTCAGTGCATTTGTGAACACTCACCAGAATATGGCTAGTGCCATAAAAAAGAGGCTTGGTTTGTCTTCCCCCCAGTGGCCCATCGCTACGAGGAAGCAGTTCGATTGAAGACTATTTCACATTTCTGAAGAAGCCGGGATCAGAAGACCCAGCCAAGAATGCGGAGCTCTGTCCTGTGCAGTAAAGTAGGAACAGAGTGGCAGTCCGACAGTGGGTGCCGCTCCTCAGAAGATTCAGGCCATCCTGTTCAGCAGCTCTGACAGCATCTGGAAAAAAAGAAACAGAGTTAATATTTCAGCTCAATGACCTTTCATTAGAATTGGGAAATGTTCAAGATGGAACATTAAGAAATACAGGGACTGGCAAAGGCATGGGACGGGAGGGGAGGGGAGGGGGTGGTGGAAGGGCTGTGATTGGGGGGTGGGGTGGTGCAGGAGAGATTAAATGACAAAAGAGGTGATTATTGTTGTAGTACAACCTATTGTTACTTAGTCATAAACATAACAGACAATTTGCTTTTACAAACAGCACGAGGTAAAGGAGTTGTTACTAAATTTAAACTTTAAACTTAAGCTATGATATTTAAATTTCTCGTCCTCTTTTGTAGATCTCTCCTTGGCCTTTCTCTCCCTATCTCTCTAATCTCCTCCAATTTTGGCCACTTCAACATCCTCCATATTTTAATCATTCCACTATTGACAGCTGTGCCTTCAGCTACCTGGGCCCTGAGCTCTGGAATTCACTCCCTAAAACTCTTTGTCTCTCTACCTCTCTTAAGATGCTCCTTAAAATCCCCCTCTTTGACCAAGACTTTACTCACCTATACTAAAATCTCCCTACGTGGTTCAGTGTCAAATTTCATCTGATTTACTTTCCTGCAAAGTGTCTTGGGAATGTTTTGCTACTTTAAAGGTGCTATATAAATGTAAGTTGTTGTTATTACCTTGTCCACTGTTTTTTGAGCTCAGTGTTAGGGAACCAGTGCTGGACCTTGTACAGTTTGAAGATACATTGACGAGAGGCATGTCAGGATTAGTACAAACTGACTGTCTATTTTGACTTGTCCAATGTGCAGATGGCATTAACAGCAGACAACTGCAGGTTTCTCTGTTCTTGTGGTTCCCTTTTTGAATAATTATAGCCACATTGTCATAAATTACAGAGCAGAGATAATCAGTGCTCACAATTTTATTCATGATTCATTGATCTTGCATTATTATTTTATTAGAAATACCAAGGTAAACTCTCACCCTTCTTGTCCTTACATTTAATTAAAGAAGAAAACTTAATAAATCACGAACAATTCAGCAAGTGTAAGTAGGGAAAGCAATTAATCATAAAATTATAGAATGTTTACAGCACAGAGGCAGCCCATTCAGCCCATCACAACTATGCCAGATCACTGTAAGAGCAACTTTGCTAGTCCCACTCCCCCACCCGATCGCCATAATCCTACAATTCTCCTCTCTTCAGGTCCATTATCCAAATCCTTTTGAAAGCCTCAGTTGAATCTGTCTCCACCACACTGTCAGGCAGCACATTCCATATCCTAACCACTCAATTGACCATGTCTCCACCACACTCTCAGGTGGGACATTCCATATCCTAACCACTCAATTGACCATGTCTCCACCACACTCTCAGGTGGGACATTCCAGATCCTAACCACTCGATTTACCCTGTCTCCACCACACTGTCAGACAGCGCATTCCAGATCCTAACCGCTCGATTGACCCTGTCTCCACCACACTGTCAGGCAGCGCATTCCAGATCCTAACCACTCACTGTGTAAAAAAGTATTTCCTCATTTCACCTTTGGTTCTTTTGCCAATTACCTTAATTCTCGATCCTTCCACCAATGGGAACAGTTTCTCTCTATCTACTCTGTCCAGGCCTCTCATGATTTTGAATACCTTTATCAAAATTCCGCTCGAACTTCTTTTCCTAAGGAGAACAGCCCCAGTTTTCCCAATCTATCCACCTAACTGAAATCCCTTATCACTGGAACTATTTCTCATAAATCTATTCTGTACCCTCAGGGCAGAGCTGCACCATTTGTCTGGCCCTCTTTGACTGCCTAGTGGTCTGCATACCCTTCAGCTGCAGAGTGACTACATGCAGAAACCCTCAACCTCGTGGATAGACCACAGTGACACCAGCTGCAACTCAAGCTCCAGAACCTGGAGTGTGAGCTCCTTCACCTGCAAATACTTGCTGCACCTGGTTGTCTGGGACACAAGAAGCCTCCTGGAGTTCCCACATGGAACAGAATGTGCACCACATGGGACCGAGGGGCCCTGTCAGGCCTCTATTTATTAGACATTGAACTGATTTAACAGAAATAAACCTAATTGAGAGAGAGAGTGTGTCATGTAGCATCTAGAGAAAGGAATAGAGACAGATTGAGAATGAGACAGAGAGAGTGAGAGAGATATGTGGATAGAGAGAATGTAATTGAGAGACAGACTGACAATGAATAAATTAGATGTAGATAAAGGGAGAGGTCTGAGCTATTTTGATCCAAAGACAATGTTAGGATGCCTACCCAATTCACATTGACCGAAACATCTGCTGAAAGTTCTTAGATCCTGAAGAAACCATTACTCCTAATTTGAGATCTAAGTGTTGTTAGTTATTGAAATTTTAAAGCCTTTTAATCCAATCTTCAGCTAATTTTGCATGGACGTGGATTCAAAACCAGCGGAAAGTATATCTTTCAACCATTAAAGCTTGATTGACACAACATTCTCACTGTGTTGTCTTAGTCTGAGATAACAATGTGTTCAATGATAACAGCTGAGTTTTATCATTTGTGCTCTGTTAATGGTGGGAGAATAGATCCACCTGAAGGTAGTTTCACTGGGGTCTGTACTGTCTGCAGCCTCCAGGCTGCATTAAGCTTGGCCTAAATAGCCAAGTGGTTATGGTACTGGGTTTGTAACCCTAAGATCAAGAGTTCAAATCTCACAATGGCAAACTATGAAACAATATAACTGTATATGGTGTGCTTTGGTTGTTCTGAATTTGATTCACAGCTGGAAAGTGGAGATGGCAGGCTGAATGAGTATTACAAGGATTTCACAATTTATAACTCCAGGCTGCATTATACCTTTGAAGCAGTGGAGGGCATTGCAGACTCAGTCAGCACAGAATCACTCCGGGAGGAGAGGGGATTGTCTGTAAGTGAGGTCTTCCAGCCAAATTTAACCACAGGGCATCTTATACATTTTGCAACAGGTTTCCTGTCTGACAGTCAAATTGTTAGCTCTGTCAGTGGAGCAGATGGGCAGCTAAGGTTGACACTAGGGGAGGGTGGGGTGGAAGCTGACATTGGGGGTGGGGTTAGGCATTCGGGGCTTCAGCCATTGCTGAGGGATAGGGGAGATTAGACATCACAGGAGTCAGGCATCATCAGGGTAGTGGGGGAGGGATCAAAAATGACTAGGGTCCAATCAGCTGGAGGTAAGCTTGTTGGTCCATCGGGGGGCGGGGGGGAACACTGCTCCTCCCAGCCCTCCAGCAGTGCCAAAAAGGCACTCACTGCATCTCTGCAGCTGTTGGGGATCTTGGCCTCAAGCATTTAAAATAACAATTCAGTGACAATGGAGATCGCAGACACCTTAAGATAATTTACTCATCGACCCACAACCTGGTAAGGAATTGGTCGTCCTTCCACTCTGTCCGCCTTCTTTAAAACCAGAGGTAAAAACAAAAAACTGCGGATGCTGGAAATCCAGAACAGAAATAGAAATACCTGGAAAAACTCAGCAGGTCTGGCAGCATCGGCGGAGAAGAACAAAGTTGACGTTTCGAGTCCTCATGACCCTTCAACAGAACTAAGTAGAACTAGGAGAGGGGTGAAATATAAGCTGGTTTAAGGGGGGGGGGGGGCGGGGGTGAGTGGAAGATGGGGGGTGTGTTGTTGGGACAAGCAAGCAGTAATAGGTGGAGATAACCAAAAGATGTCACAGACAAAAGAACAAAGAGGTGTTGAAGGTGGTGATATTATCTAAAAGAATGTGCTAATTAAGAGTGGAGAGCAGGATAAGCAAGGTAGCTCTAGTGGGGGTGGGGTGAAATAAACCATGGGTGGAATACATTTAAAAATAACGGAAATAGGTGGGAAAAGAAAATTCTATATAAATTATTGGAAAAAACAAAAGGGAGGGGGAAGAAACGGAAAGGGGGTGGGGATGGAGGAGGGAGTACAAGATCTAAAGTTATTGAATTCAATATTCAGTCTGGAAGGCTGTAAAGTCCCTAGTCGGAAGATGAGGAGCTGTTCCTCCAGTTTGCGTTGGGCTTCACTGGAACAATGCAGCAGGCCAAGGACAGACATGTGGGCAAGAGAGCAGGGTGGAGTGTTAAAATGGCAAGTGACAGGGAGGTTTGGGTCATTCTTACGGACAGACCACAGGTGTTCTACAAAGCGGTCACCCAATCTGCGTTTGGTCTCTCCAATGTAGAGGAAACTGCATTGGGAGCAACAAGTGCAGTAGATTAAGTTGGGGGAAATGCAAGTGAAATGTTGCTTCACTTGAAAGGAGTGTTTGGGCCCTTGGACGGCGAGGAGAGAGGAAGTAAAGGGGCAGATGTTGCACCTTAAGGAGAAAACTGTTTCCAGTGTCAGGAGGGTCAGTACCTCTGATCTACTTAAATGGCACTGGTGGAAACAAATACAATCTGGAGAAAGCTGGTGAGTTGCCCCAGGGAATTGCAGTTTAGGGAAGCACCGTCAGAAATTTCCTGGTTGTGCACGTTGGAGTCAGCAGCTTCTCAGACTGCCACCAGGGGGAGCTGATGGGTGGGGGTGCAGTTCCACACATTACCACTGGAGGGAGCTGGCAAGTGGTATGCAGTTCCACAACTACATACATAGGGTTACATAGAATTTACAGCACAGAAACAGGCCATTCCAGGTCAAGCAGTCCATGCTGGTGTTTATACGCCACTCGAGCCTCTTCCCATTTTATCCAATCTAAATCCAACATCATGACCCTCTATTCTCTTCTCCCTCATCTCTTTGTCTAGCTTCCCCTTAACTGTATCTACACCATTCATTTCAGCCGCTCCCTGTGGTAGCGAGTTCCACATTCTCGCCTCTCTCTGGGTAAAGAAGTTTCTTCTGAAATCCCCATTGGATTTCTTGGGGACTATCTTATATTGACGGCCTCGAGTTCTGCTCTTCCCCACAAGAGGAAACATTCTCTCTGTATCCACTCGATTAAAACCTTTCAGAATTTTAAAGACCATGTAGAAACATGTTCTGCAAGGCTGCTTAGTCAAACAAAACAAACTTTATTTACACAAGAGCTTCCCTGGTTGTTTGTGTCCAGCCTGCCCCTCAGACAGCCATTTATTTCCCACCCACCGTGCTAGCCACACATTGGTTGAACAAATCACATGACCCCTACTCAGTTGAACTGATCTTAAAGTGACAGTCACCACAGACCTCGATTAAGTCACCCCTCAACTTTCTTTTTTCAAGAGAAAAGAGCCCCAGCCTGTGATTCCTTTCCTGATATGTAAACCCACACATTTCTGGACTAGTAACTCATCTCTGCACCCTCTCCAGTATCTCTATATCTATATATGGACCAGAACTGCACACAGTGCTCTCAGTGTGGCCTGACCAAGATGCGATGCTGGTTTAACATAACCAGTATCAATTCTATTTCTATCTCTCTTTTCAATTCCATCTCTCTAGAAGTAAAACCCAGTGCTTGGTTTGATTTTTTTTTATTGCTTTGCTAACCTGCAGAGTAACTTTTAGTGATAGTTGTGTTTGTTCTCTGAGATCTCTTTGTTCCTCCACCCCATCCAGACTCACACCTTCCAAGTAATAAGTCAGCTCCCTATTATTCCGACCAAAGTGTACTACCTCACCGTACTACCTGTGTTGAACTTCATTTACCAATTATTTATCCATTCTCCAAGTTTATTAATGTCCTCCTGTAATTTGTTGCAGTTCTCCTCAGTATTGAATATTCTCCCCAATTTGGATTCATCCATGAATTTAGAAAGTGTTTTTGATTCCAAAGTTTAAATTGTTAATGTAAATTGTGAACAGCAATGGTCCCAGCACTGACCCTTGTGGAACATCACTGTCCACTTTCTGCCACTGAATGACTATCCTTTACTCCCACTGTCTGCTTTCTGTCTTGAATCCTTTTAGCAATCCATTCTGTCATTCTACCAGGGTGGTAGATGGGGGCAAGGCGTCAGGGGAATGAGGTGCAGTTTCCCCGGTTTCCCCCCGGCAGAGTCAGTGGTGCAGTTTCCACCCATTGCCCCCAGGTGGAGCCAGTGGGGTTCAGTTCCCTCCATTGCCCCCAGGGGGAGTCAATGGGAGTGCAATACTCCCCGTTGCCCCAGGGGGAGTCAGTGGGGTGCAGTCATTGCGGTCCATAGCAGAGAAAAAGGCCCTTCAGCCCATTGAGTCTGTGCCAGTCAAACAAGTACCTAACTATTCTAATCCCATTTTCCAGCACCAGGCCCATAGCCCTGTATGCCAAGGCATCGCAAGTGCACATCCAAATACTTCTTAAATGTTATGAGGGTTTCTGCCTCTACCACCCTTTCAGGCAGTGAGTTCCAGATTCCCACCACCCTCTGGGTGAAAAAATTCTTCCTCACATCCCCTCTAAACATCCTGCCCTCACCTTAAATCTATGCCCCCTGGTTATTGATCCCTCCACCAAGGGGAAAAGTTCCTTCCTGTCTACCCTCTCTATGCCCCTCATAATTTTATACACCTCAATCATGTCCCCCCTCAATCTCCTCTGCTCCAGGGAAAATAACCCCAGCCTATCCAATCTCTCCTCATAACTAAAACTCTCCACCCAGGCAACATCCTGGTAAATCTCCTCTGCACCCTCTCTAGTGCAAACACATCCTTCTTATAATGCAGATTCCAGAATTGCACACAATACTCTAGCTGTGGCCTAACCAGCATTTTATACAGTTCCAGCATAACCTCCCTGCTCTTATATTCTATGCCTCAGTTAATAAAGGCAAGTATCCTACATGCCTTCTTAACCACTTATCTACCTGTCGCATTCGTTGCTCCCAATGTGGTTTCCTCTACATTGGAGACACCAAACGTAAACTAGGCGACCGCTTTGCAGAACACCTGCGGTCTGTCTGCAAGAATGACCCAAACCTCCCTGTCGCTTGCCATTTTAACACTCCACCCTGCTCTCTTGCCCACATGTCTGTCCTTGGCTTGCTGCATTGTTCCAGTGATGCCCAACGCAAACTGGAGGAACAACACCTCATCTTCTGACTAGGCACTTTACAGCCTTCTGGACTGAATATTGAATTCAACAACTTTAGGTCTTGAGCTCCCTACCCCATCCCCACCCCCTTTCTGTTTCCCCCTTCCTTTTGTTTTTTCCAATAAATTATATAGATTTTTCTTTTCCCACCTATTTCCATTATTTTTAAATATTTTTAAATCTTTTATGCTCCCCCCACCCTCACTAGAGCTATACCTTGAGTGCCCTACCATCCATTCTTAATTAGCACATTCGTTTAGATAATATCACCAACCTCAACACCTCTGTGTTCTTTTGTTCTGTTGTCTGTGACATCTTTTGATGATCTGCTCCTATCACTGCTTGTTTGTCCCGACAACCACACCCCCCCCCTCCACTTCTCTCCCCCCACCCAACCCGCCACCCCCCTCCACTTCTCTCCGCCCCCCACCCAACCCCCACCACCCTCCGCTTCTCTCTCCCCACCCAACCCACCCCCCTCCACTTCTCTCCGCCCCCCACCCAACCCCCACCACCCTCCGCTTCTCTCCCCCCACCCAACCCACCACCCCCTCCACTTCTCTCCCCCCACCCAACCCCCACCACCCTCCGCTTCTCTCCCCCCACCCAACCCACCACCCCCTCCACTTCTCTCCGCCCCCCACCCAACCCCCACCACCCTCCGCTTCTCTCCCCCCACCCAACCCACCACCCCCTCCACTTCTCTCCGCCCCCCACCCAACCCCCACCACCCTCCGCTTCTCTCCCCCCACCCCCCCACGCCCCCCACCCTAAACCAGCTTATATTTCACCCCTCGCCTAATATTCACTCAGTTCTGTCGAAGGGTCATGAGGACTCGAAACGTCAACTCTTTTCTTCTCCGCCGATGCTGCCAGACCTGCTGAGTTTTTCCAGGTAATTCTGTTTTTGTTTTGGATTTCCAGCATCCGCAGTTTTTTTGTTTTTATCTATCTGTCCCGCTATGTTAAGGGACCGGTGGGCACACACACCAAGGTCCCTCTGATCCCCGGTACTTCCCAGGGTCCTACCATTCATTGTGTAGTCCCGTGCCTTGTTTGTCCTGCCCAAGTGCATCACCTCACACTTATCCAGATTAAATTCCATTTGCCACTGATCAGCCCATCTGACCAGCCCGTCTATCCTCCTGTAATCTAAGGCTATCCTCCTCACTCTTTACCACCCCACCAATTTTCGTGTCATCCGTGAACTTACTGATCAACCCTCCTACATTCAAGTCTAAATCGTTTATATATACCACAAACAGCGAGGGACCCAACACCGATCCCTGGGGAACCCCACTGGACACAGGCATCCAGTCACAAAAACACCCCTCGACCATCACCCTCCGCTTCCTGCCACTCCTGCAGTGGGGTCCAGTTCCCCTGCGTTGCCCCCAGGGGGAGTCAGTGAGTGTAGTTCCCCTCACTGCCCCCAGGGGGAGACAGTGGGTGTGTAGTTTCCCCACTGCCCCCAGGGGGAGACAGTGGGTGTGTAGCTCCCTCCACTGCCCCCAGGGGGAGTCAGTGAGGGTGTAGCTCCCTCCACTGCCCCCAGGGGGAGTCAGTGAGTGTAGTTCCCCTCACTGCCCCCAGGAGGAGTCAGTGGGGGTGTAATTTCCCCACTGCCCCCAGGGGGAGTCAGTGGGTGTGTAGCTCCCTCCACTGCCCCCAGGGGGAGTCAGTGAGGGTGTAGCTCCCTCCACTGCCCCCAGGAGGAGTCAGTGAGTGTAGTTCCCCTCACTGCCCCCAGGAGGAGTCAGTGGGGGTGTAATTTCCCCACTGCCCCCAGGGGGAGTCAGTGGGTGTGTAGCTCCCTCCACTGCCCCCAGGGGGAGTCAGTGAGGGTGTAGCTCCCTCCACTGCCCCCAGGAGGAGTCAGTGAGTGTAGTTCCCCTCACTGCCCCCAGGAGGAGTCAGTGGGGGTGTAATTTCCCCACTGCCCCCAGGGGGAGTCAGTGGGTGTGTAGCTCCCTCCACTGCCCCCAGGGGGAGTCAGTGAGGGTGTAGCTCCCTCCACTGCCCCCAGGAGGAGTCAGTGAGTGTAGTTCCCCTCACTGCCCCCAGGAGGAGTCAGTGGGGGTGTAGTTTCCCCACTGCCCCCAGGGGGAGTCAGTGGGTGTGTAGCTCCCTCCACTGCCCCCAGGGGGAGTCAGTGGGGGTGTAGTTCCCCCCACTGCCCCCAGGAGGAGTCAGTGAGTGTAGTTCCCCTCACTGCCCCCAGGAGGAGTCAGTGGGGGTGTAGTTCCCCTCACTGCCCCCAGGCGGAGCTGGCGGTCCCGGTCTGACTGGCGGGCGGGGAATTTCCAGCCGGGGGGCGGGAGGGGGGAGCACTCGGTACCGGGAAGCGGAGAGAGTCCGGCGGGCGCATGGAGCGGTGAGCGCAGAGCCGGCGGATTGAGAGTCCGGGAGGAGCGGCTCACATTGTAACTTGAGGCGGATAGTTTGTTGCTGGAGTTTGTTAATTTGTTGCCGCTGGAGTATCCGCTGTGACAGTGAGTACAACTCGCAGAGAAGTTCCCATCTCCCTCCCGCTGCTCACACTGACAGCGCCGCATTCAATCCGCAGCTTCTCTCCGCTGCCAATCATTGCGGATCGGCCGCAAAATACAGCGCAAAGGCCCGAGCTTCCGCCTCAGTCCCTCACCCTCCCTCTGACCCTCACTCTCCCTCTGACCCTCACCCTCCCTCAGTCCCTCACCCTCCCTCAGTCCCTCACCCTCCCTCAGTCCCTCACCCTCCCTCTGACCCTCACTCTCCCTCTGACCCTCCCTCAGTCCCTCACCCTCCCTCTGACCCTCACCCTCCCTCAGTCCCTCACCCTCAGTCCCTCACCCTCCCTCTGACCCTCACTCTCCCTCTGACCCTCACTCTCCCTCAGTCCCTCACCCTCCCTCAGTCCCTCACCCTCCCTCAGTCCCTCACCCTCCCTCTGACCCTCACTCTCCCTCAGTCCCTCACTCTCCCTCTGACCCTCACCCTCCCTCTGACCCTCCCTCAGTCCCTCACTCTCCCTCAGTCCCTCACCCTCCCTCAGTCCCTCACCCTCCCTCTGACCCTCCCTCAGTCCCTCACTCTCCCTCTGACCCTCACCCTCCCTCAGTCCCTCACCCTCCCTCTGACCCTCACCCTCCCTCTGACCCTCACCCTCCCTCTGACCCTCACCCTCCCTCAGTCCCTCACCCTCCCTCAGTCCCTCACCCTCCCTCAGTCCCTCACCCTCCCTCAGTCCCTCACCCTCCCTCTGACCCTCACTCTCCCTCTGACCCTCACTCTCCCTCTGACCCTCACCCTCCCTCTGACCCTCACCCTCCCTCAGTCCCTCACCCTCCCTCTGACCCTCACTCCCTCTGACCCTCACCCTCCCTCAGTCCCTCACCCTGACCCTCACTGTCACTCCAATCTCTCTTAACCTCGCACTCTCCCTCAAAACCCTCAATCCTGCCAACCTCCTTCTGTCTGTTTTATTTTAATCTCCCTCCACAATCCTCAGTTCCTGAAACTCCTTCAGTCTCCCAGCTCCCTCAGTCTCAGTTCCTGAAAGTACCTCATTCTCCTTCAGTCCCTCGCTCCCTGTCTGTCTCTGGGTTTAGGCCCTGAGTTTCCTTTAGGATTGTCCACATTTTACACCAGCTGAGGCTGAATCTTTCTCCAGATGTGTCTCTGGGCTGTATGTGTCACTGCTTCCTCACTCTAATCCCCATTTTCCAAGTGTTTCATGTGCTAGTTTCCTCTTTTTGCTGTCCTTCAACCAGGGCCTCAGCCTTTCTAATGTGTTTACGGGAGAGAGATTTCATGTGTTGGTGATGTGCAGTGTTATATTTATGTCCACTACTGATAAAAGGTGTAAACTGTTGAAAAAATAGTGATCTAATAGATGACTGGTGAAACTTGCAGTTCTCTTAGCCCTGGACTGAATTTGAATGTTGTCCAGTTGTGGGGTCAGGGTGCTGTGCAGAGGGATGATTCTGAAAGATGTGTGTTCAAGTTATAATGCTGTTGGGTGCTTTAGTTTCTAGTTGTGATGTTTAGTTGTCTCATTCACCTCAGCCCATGTGAAGTAAAGGAAGTGAAGGTGAGTGATGCCATTAGCTGTGGGTGCTTTTGTTAATGGCAAGATGGGGAATTGATGACATTTCTAAATGGCTTGGTTCTAATTGTGTAATTTTTATCAATTCATTCCAACTGTTAATGACTTGAAAATGATATCAGCTTCTCAAGGGCAATTAGGGATGGGCAATAAATACTGGCCTAGCCAGCGATCCCACATCCCATAAATGAAAAAATAATATATTGAAGTTTATAGAATAATCTAATCCACAAATAAGCCACCTGTACCTCAAAGCAAAATAGCTGCCGTTAAGATGCACATTGAGCTGCAGCTGTAACGGTGATGTGTGTAGCTGGGTGATGTGTGTGTGTGTGTAGCTGGGTGATGTGTGTGTGTGTAGCTGGGTGATGTGTGTGTGTGTGTAGCTGGGTGATGTGTGTGTGTGTAGCTGGGTGATGTGTGTGTGTGTAGCTGGGTGATGTGTGTGTGTGTGTGTGTGTAGCTGGGTGATGTGTGTGTGTGTGTAGCTGGGTGATGTGTGTGTGTGTGTAGCTGGGTGATGTGTGTGTGTGTGTAGCTGGGTGATGTGTGTGTGTGTGTGTAGCTGGGTGATGTGTGTGTGTGTAGCTGGGTGATGTGTGTGTGTGTGTGTAGCTGGGTGATGTGTGTGTGTGTGTGTAGCTGGGTGATGTGTGTGTGTGTGTGTAGCTGGGTGGTGTGTGTGTGTGTGTGTAGCTGGGTGATGTGTGTGTGTGTGTGTAGCTGGGTGGTGTGTGTGTGTGTAGCTGGGTGATGTGTGTGTGTGTGTGTGTAGCTGGGTGATGTGTGTGTGTGTGTGTAGCTGGGTGATGTGTGTGTGTGTGTGTGTGTGTAGCTGGGTGATGTGTGTGTGTGTGTGTGTGTGTAGCTGGGTGATGTGTGTGTGTGTGTGTGTAGCTGGGTGATGTGTGTGTGTGTATAGCTGGGTGATGTGTGTGTGTGTATAGCTGGGTGATGTGTGTGTGTGTGTGTGTGTGTGTGTGTGTGTGTGTGTGTGTGTAGCTGGGTGATGTGTGTGTGTAGCTGGGTGATGTGTGTGTGTGTGTGTGTGTGTAGCTGGGTGATGTGTGTGTGTGTGTGTGTATAGCTTGATGATGTGTGTGTGTGTGTGTGTGTAGCTGGGGGATGTGTGTGTGTGTAGCTGGGGGATGTGTGTGTGTGTAGCTGGGGGATGTGTGTATGTGTAGCTGGGGGATGTGTGTATGTGTAGCTGGGGGATGTGTGTGTGTGTAGCTGGGGGATGTGTGTGTGTGTAGCTGGGGGATGTGTGTGTGTGTGTAGCTGGGGGATGTGTGTGTGTGTGTAGCTGGGGGATGTGTGTGTGTGTGTAGCTGGGTGATGTGTGTGTGTGTGTAGCTGGGTGATGTGTGTGTGTGTGTAGCTGGGTGATGTGTGTGTAGCTGGGTGATGTGTGTGTGTGTGTGTAGCTGAGTGATGTGTGTGTGTATGTAACTGGGTGGTGTGCCTGTCAGCTACTTGGTTAGATAGTTACTTGGTTAGATGTTCAGGGGCAATTGTCAGAAAACATTTCTTCATACAAGGATCATGAAAATCGAGAACTCTCTCCCCAAAAAATCTGTTAAGACCAACGGCCAATTGAAAATTTCAAAACTGAGATTAATAGATTTTTGTTGGGTAAGGCTTTTAACGATTACTAAAACAATGACAACTTGTTTTATGTAGCACCTTTAAAATAATGAAATGTCCCAAACTGCTTCACAGGAGCATTATAAAACAAAATATGACATTGAAACACATAAGGAGATATTAGGTCAGGCGACCAAAAGCTTGGTTAAAGAGATAAGTTTTAAGGAGTGTCTTAAAGGAGGAGAGTGAGGTAGAGAGGCAGATAAGTCTAGGGAGGCTATTCCAGAGCTTGAGCCCCAGGCAGCTGAAGGCATGGCTGCCAATGGTAGAGTGATTGTACAAGAGGGCAGAATTGGAGAAGTGCAGATATCTCAGAGGGCTGTAGGGCAGCAGAATATCACAGAGACAGGGAGGGGCAAGACACATGGAGGGGTTTGAAAACAAGAATGAGAATTTTAACATCAAGATGTTGTTTGACTGGGAGCCAGTGTAAGTCAGCGAGCACAGGGGTGATAGGGGAATGGGACTTACTGCAAGTTAAAACAGGGGCACCAATTGGATGATCTTAAGTTTATGGGGGGTGGAATGAGGGAGATCAGCCAAGAGTGTGTTAGAATAACCAAGTCCAGAGGTAACAAATGTGTGTAAGAGGGTTTCAGCAGCAGATGAGCTGAGACGAGCGGAGTTGGGTGATGTAACAGAGGTAAGGAAAAGTAGCCTTGGTGATGGCATGAATATGAGGTGGGAAGCGTTTCTCAGGATCACATAACACCAAGGCTGCAAACAGACTGGCTTTAATCTCATACTGTTGTCGGGGAGTGGGCTGGAGTTGGTAGCTAGGGAATAGGAGTTTGGAGTAGTGACCAAAACCAGTGGCTTTGGTCTTCCTAGTATTTAAATGGAGGAAATTTCTACTCATCCAGTACTGGGTGTGGGATAAGTATTCTGATAATTTAGCAACAGTGGAGGAGTTGAGTGAGGTGGTGGTGAGATAGAGTTGGGAGTCATCAGCGTGCATGTGAAAACTAACACTGTGCCTTCACATGATGTTACCAAGAGTTAACAAGGGGGTAGGACCAAGTCATTTAGAAATGTCATCAATTCCCCATCTTGCCAATGTAGATAAAAAATAGGGGGTGGCCAAGGATAGATCCAAGGTGGGTTAACGTAGTTCAAATCTAGATCAGTTATGATCTAACTGAATTGCAGGACAGGCTCGAGGGGCTGAATGGCCTCCTCCTGTTCCTAATAGGTAATCTGTTGCTGACAGGATGCCATGTTTTATAATAGTGTATTAGAGCACACGGCACCCAATGGAATCTGCTGCACTGGTTTTGCCTGCTAGTTTTACCTGTCTTTGTACATTCAGTAACACTAATAAACACAGGCTGAAATAGTTGAGTGTAATTGTTTGCTGTGGGAACTTTTACAGCTATGTTTCTATGTTGTCAGTTTTAGGTTCACAGATCAAAAAGAGATCAACACTTTAAGTGCAATTTCTGTGGAAACTGAGAAACCAATTTCAATAAATCATTAGATTTTTCAAATCAGACTTTAAACCTAGACTCTGTCTGCCCTCAGATAGTAAAGATCTCAGGGCACTGTTTAGAAAAAGAGTAGGAGGGTTATTCCCTGGGTGGTATTTATCCCTCAACCAGTGTAACTGAAGAAAATTATCTGTTCGTTATCATGTTGCTACTTGTGGGATCTTGCTGTATTGGCTACTGCATTTTCTACATTACAGCAGTGACTACACTTTGAAAATACTTCATTGGCTGTAAAGTGTTTTATTCATTCATGGGATGTGGGCCGTCGCTGGCAAGGCCAGCATTTATTGCCCATCCCTAATTGCCCTTCAGAGGGCATTTAAGAGTCAACCACATTGCTGTGGGTCTGGAGTCACATGTAGGCCAGACCAGGTAAGGACAGCAGATTTCCTTCCCTAAAGGACATTACTGAACCAGATGGGCCTTTGTGACAATTGGCAATGGTTTCATGGTCATCATCAGACTTTGCAGATTCTTATTGAATTTAAATTTCACCATCTGTCGTGGTGGGATTTAAACCCAGGTCCCCAGAGCATTACCATGAGTCTCAGGATTACTAGTCAGTGACTCTGCCACCACCTGCCCAAGTGCTCTGGGGCATCCTGAGTTGGTTAAAGGTGCTGTACAAATTGCAAGCCTTGTTAAATCTTTGCAGCAGTGATGAATGTGGTGGGTTATTTGTGACAATCCTCCCCTAGCTAGAAGAATGAATGAAGCCCAAAAGCACATTTTTTCCTTGTCATACTCAAAGCCAGTTACAAGTTTTTGTTTTCTGTTAAACTAATATTTCTTTACATGAGGACGTATATAACTTGGGCCACATTTCAGAATGACGTGCTCAGGAATCATTTGGTCTGTGGTGTGTGAGAGGATGCTATTCAGTGAGGATTGCTAGCTGAAGTGGATCTTGATTTTAAGAAAGCGTCAGAAATAGCGCTTGCAATGGAAAAAGCTGTAATGGATTCACAAGTGATTCAAAATGTGCAAAATGGCGCTGCTTTCCTAGTTGGACAGGAACGGTCAGCCAAAAGTGGTGTGAAAAGCCAGGACTTCGACATGAAGCGGGAAACAGCCCCTGCTAACTGAAAATTGAGAGGAAACAGCTTAGCGTTAGTTTTGTCACAGAAGTGGGCACATGTTGAAACATTGCAAAGTGAGATTAAAACAGGCTTCCAGGCAACTAACTAAGTCCAATGAATAAACAGTGTAGAGGAGCCAGAAACAACCAATTCTGACATTTATTCCTTATTCAACATGAAAGTTGGGAAGACAGAGCCAATTACTGTCACACTGCAAGTGAATGGTAAATCCTAAAAAATGGAAGTAGATACTGGTGCTTCTACCACTGTAGTAGGAGAAGACACTTCCAGATATTTAAATAAAGGTGCTCAATAATTAAATTTGGAACAAGCTTTTGCCAAGTTGAAAATGTACACAGGAGAAGAAATCCAGGTAAAGGGTATCTTAGAGTACCTGTTTATTTTGGGCACCAAACAGCATAACTACCGGTGATGGTGGTAGAAGGTGAAGGACCAAGCCTTCTAGGTTGTGATTGGTTGATTAAATTAAACTGGTCCGAAATCTTCCAGTTGCGAGCAGGAGGACTGCCAGAGCTGCTTAAAAAAATGATACTGTCTTCAAGGGTGAACTGGGAAGAATCAAAGACCAAGATTTACATGGACCCAGAAGCAACTCCCTCACTTCTTGAAAGCAAGACCAGTGCCATACACCCTGAGAGAGAAGCTGAACCGGTTAGAGAGGCTGGGCATCATAAAAGCAGTTCAGTTCTCAAACTGGGCAGCATCTATAGTCCCTGTCCTTAAACCAGACCAGACTGTCCAGATCTGTGGGGATTATAAATTAACAGTCAACAAAGCAGTCAAACTGGACAGGTACCCTATTCGCAAGATTGAAGACCTCTATGCCAAACTAGCAGGAGGGACACTGTATACAAGGCTTGATATGAGTCACACACATCAGCAGCTGGAGCTGGATGATGCCTCTTGGGAATTTCTGACCATAAATACCCACAAAGGGTTATATCAACACACACACCTGCCCTTCAGTGTTTCCTTGGTCTGTGCCATTTTCCAGAGGACGATGGAGAGCTTACTACAAGAACCACCTCAGGTTGTGGTCTACCTGGACGATGTACTGATAACTAGATTCACAGAAAAGGAACACTTGGCTAATCTAGAGGAAGACCTTGAATGATTTTTAGAAGTAGGAGTGCACCCAAAGATGGAAAAATGCACTTTTCAGACAAATGAAGTCATTTATTTGGGCCACTGGGTAGATGCCCAAGGGTTACACCCGGTTGAAGAGAAGATTAAAGTAATCAGAGAGGCATCTGCACCCAAGAACACCTCTGAGCCTAAATCATTTTTAGGGATGGTAAATTATTATGACTGATTTCTACCAAATTTATCAATGGTTCTAGCCCCTCTACACTCACTGCTAAAGATAAAACAGTTGGGTTTTGGGAGTCACCCCAAGAAGAAGCCTCCATGAAAGTAAAACAGCTCTTGCACTCTTCGAATTTGTTAGCGCACTACAACCCGACAAAGGAATTGGTGCTAACCTGCGATGCGCCCCCTGTGGGGTGGGAGCGGCACTATCTCACAAGATGGGTGCCGGCACAGAGAGGCCACTAGGCTATGCATCCAGGACATTTGCCACAGCTGAAAGAGGATATTCTCAGCTTGAAAAGGAAGGTCTGTTGATTATTTTTGGTGTTTAAAAAAAAATTCCACCAATACGTGCATGGGCGACATTTCATGATAGTATCAGACCACAAACCACTTCTGGGTCTGTTTAGCGAGGAAGAGGCTATACCTGCCATAGCTTCTGCAAGTATACAAAGATGGGCCCTAATTTTGGCAGCATATGAATCCACCTTTGTGTGTAGGCCAGGGATTCATACAGCAAATGCTGATGCCCTAAGCCGCCTTCCTTTGCAAGAGAACAATGACCATGTCCCAATTCCCCAAGAGCTTGTACTAGTGATGAATTTCCTGGATTCCTCACCGGTCTGTGCCAGGCAGATAAGAAACTGGACGAATTGTGATCCAGTCCTGTCTCGAGTGAGAGACCAGGTGTCACATGGATGGTCCCAGGAACCAGTTCCTGACGAATTGAAGCCACTTTTCAACCGAAGACATGAAATAAACAGTCAAGATGTTATTCTACAATGGGGAGCTGAGTAGCAGCTCCTTCACAAGGACGGGAATCACTCTTAGTAGAGTTACACAGTGCCCATCCGGGAATCTCAAGAATGAAGACAATAGCGCGGAGTTATCTTTGGTGGCCGGGAATGGACAGCGATATTGAGAAGGTGGTAAAACACAATGTGCAATGCCAACAGCTACAAATGTTGCCGGCGGCAGCCCCATTACACCCATGGGAGTGGCTTGGTAGGCCCTGGGTGAGATTGCACATAGGTTATGTCAGTCCTTTCCTTGGAACCATGTTTCTATTGATTATAGATGCTCATTCCAAGTGGTTAGACGTTTATGAGGTAAAGTCGCCAATGTCAGGTGCTACTATAGAAAAACTACACCAAAGCTTTTCTATCCATGGATTGACAGAAGTAATCGCCTCAGATAATGGTGCTGAATTTCAAAGATCTGTCAGCCTAAATAGTATCAACCATGTGAAGACAACACCATACCATCCGTTATCTAACAGACTGGCAGAAAGAGCGGTACAAACTTTAAAGGCAGGAATGAAAAAGTTAACAGGTGAATCATTGGAACCTGAACTAGCTCGTTTCCTATTTCACTACAGAACAACCCCCCCCCCACCGCCCCCACTATGGCAGGAGCAACACCTACAGAATTACTGATGAGACACCATCTTCAAATAAGACTAAGCCTGATACTTCCCAATTTGGAGGGGAAGGTGGAGAAAAGTCAAGGGAACCAAAAAGCGATTCATGATTTGCATAGTCGTGGGTGACAATTTACTGTTGGAGAAGCAGTTTCTGTAAGGAATTTCAGTGGAGGACCGAAGTGGTTACCTGGTAAAGTAAGCTCTGTGACCGGACTATTGTCGTACCACGTGGAAGTGGAGGGCCGGATCACCCATAAGCATGTGGATCATTTAAGAAAAGGGAGATACTCCGACAAAATGATGTTCCACCTGTAACCATTGCTGAACCTGTAGTTCCTGTTGAAGTTGTTCAATCAAGGACAGACATGCCCGATGTCCCTGTCGGAGTGGACGACACTGAACTGCTTGTGCCTAATGAGGTACCTGATAATGCAGTTCCAAAGAATGTGGTTCCTGTCAAAGAATCAGAAGTTGTGGAGCTCCGACGTTCCACGCAGTTTATGAAACCACTTGAAAGACTGAACTTGTAATTTTGTGACCTGTGTAAATATTGTAATGTCATGAGATAAATATACTTGTAAATACAAAATGTACAGGAAAGTTAAAGGGGGAGGAATGTAGTAATAGTTTTGACAAATGTAGGACTGTAGCTTTAAGAATAATACAGTTGTAAGATCACATGTAAACCAATGAGTTAGCTGTGCGTGGAACCTCTAGGCAAGTGTTCTTCTTTGGTTATGGAGTTTGATGCACACATGTAGCTGCTGCCACTACCTTGTAAATAAAGTTCAATGTTTCCACCAAGAAAAGTTGTTTGGAAACTCAACTCTATAACAGAAATATGTTGCCGTTCCTTCACTGTTGCTGAGTCAAAGTCCTGGAACTCCCTCCCTAACAGCACTGTGGGTGTACCTACACCACTTGGACTGCAGTGGTTCAAGAAGGCAGCTCACCACCAGCTTCTCAAGGGCAATTAGGGATGGGCAATAAATGCTGGCCCAGCCAGCGACACCCACATCCCAGGAGTGAATTTAAAAAACAAAGGAGTATAGACTGGTGAAGTGAATGGGCAAAGATCGGGCAAATGGAGTATAATGTGGGAAAATGTGAAATTGTCCATTTTGGCAGGAAGAATAAAAAAAGAAGCATATTATCTAAATGGTGAGAGATTGCAGAGGGATCTGGGTGTCCTAGTGTATGAATCACAAAAGGTTTGTATGCAGGTACAGCAAGTAATTAGGAAAGCTAATAGAATGTTGTTATAATTTATTGTGAGGTGGAATTTAAATTCAATTAATAAATCTGGAATGTAAAGCCAATCTTAGTAATGGTGACCATGAAACTATCGTCGATTGTTGTAAAAACCCATCTGGTTCACTAATGTCCTTCAGGGAAGGAAACCTGCTGTCCTTACCTGGTCTGGCCTACATGAGATTCCAGATCCACAGCGATGTGGTTAACTCTTAACTGCCCACTGAAATGGCCTAGCAAACCACTCAGTTCAAGAGCAAATAGAGATGGGCAACAAATGCTGACCTCGCCAGTGATGTTCACATCCCATGAAAGAATAAAGACCAATGAAGAAGTCCTACGGCGGACTGGTCAGAGACTCCTGCGGGACATTGTGATGGAGAGACGACTGAGACTGACCAGACGCGTATTTTGCCTCTCGGACGTATGACCTGCCAGAGTGGCAGTAGAATGGACGCCACCAGATGGAAGAAGAAGACAGGGCCAGTCAGAGAAGATCTGGTGAAGTACATTTAAGGATGACCTTCAAGAGTGGTACATTGCCTGGGCTGGAGTGAGAGAGGTTATGGTGGACCAGGAGTTAGTGGATGGACCGGGAGTTAGTGGAGTCTTGCTACTTGCAGTCCCTGTGGCTCCACCTGGGACATATTCTAAGTGTAAGTCTAGACAGAGTAGATAGACCGTTAAAACCATGAGGGGTCTGGGCAGAGAGCGTACAGAGGTTTTCCCATTGTGAAGGAGGATATGTTGAATTTATATAAGTCACTAGTTCGGCCTCAGCTGGAGTGTTGTGTCCAGTTCCAGTTTAGGGAGGATGTGAAGGCATTGGAGAGAGAGCGGAAAAGATTCACGAGAATGGTTCCAGGGATGAGAAACTTCAGTTATGAAGATAAATTGGAGAAGTGGGGACTGTTTTCCTTGGAGAAGAGAAGTTTGAGAGGAGATTTAATCAAGGTGTTCAAAATTGAGAGGCCTGGACAGAAGAGATAGGAAGAAACTGTTCCCACTCATGAAAGGATCACAAACAAAAGGGCACAGATTTTTAAAAATTAGTAAAGGAAGGAATGGCAACATGAGAAAAAACTTTTTCCTGAAGCGAGTGTTTCGGATCTGGAATGCACTGTCTGAGAGTGTGGTGGAGACAGGGTAAATCGAGTGGTTCGGATCTGGAATGCACTGCCTGAGAGTGTGGTGGAGACAGGGTAAATCGAGTGGTTAGGATCTGGAATGCACTGTCTGAGAGTGTGGTGGAGACAGGGTAAATCGAGTGGTTAGGATCTGGAATGCACTGTCTGAGAGTGTGGTGGAGACAGGGTAAATCGAGTGGTTCGGATCTGGAATGCACTGCCTGAGAGTGTGGTGGAGGCAGCTTCAATGGAGGTATTCAAAAGGGAAAGGTGCTCTTATCTGAAAAGGAAGAATGTGCAGGGTTATGGGGAGAAGGCAGGTGGGTGGCACCAGGTGGAATGCTCGTTCAGAGAGCAGGAGCAGGCACGATGTGCTGAATGGCCTCTTGCACTATAAAAATTCTATGATGGGAGGATTGAGAACAGAGGGAACCAATTTAAAGTAATTGACAAAAGAAATAATAGTGACATGAGAAACCTTTTCTTCTCTCCTCAAGGGAGGCAATAGCATCGTGGTATTGTCACTGGGCTAGTAATCCAGTGAGCCTGGGTAATACTAAATGGGGAATGTCCAAATCCTACCACAGCAAATGGTGGAATTTGAATTCAATAAAATCTGGAATTAAAAGTCTAATGATGACCATGAAACTATTGTCGATTGTTGTAAAAACCCATCGGGTTCACTAATGTCCTTTAGGGAAGGAAATCTGCTGTCCTTACCTGGTCTGGCCTACATGTGACTCCAGACCCACAGCAATGTGGTTGACTCTGAAATGGCCGAGCCAGACACTCAGTTGTAACAAACCGCTACAAAGTCACAAAAAAGGAATGAAACTGGATGGACCACCCAGCATCAACCTAGGCACTGAAAACAACAACAGCAAACTCAGCCCTGTCGACCCTGCAAACTCCTCCTTACTAACATCTGGGGGCTAGTGCCAAAATTGGGAGAGATGTCTCACAGACTAGTCAAGCAACAGCCTGGCATAGTCATCCTCTCAGTATCATACCTTACAGATAGTGTTCCAGACACCACCATCACCACCCCTGGGTATGTCCTGTCCCACCGGCAGGACAGGCCCATCAGAGGTGGAGGCACAGTGGTATACAGTCGGGAAGGAGTTGCCCTGGGAGTCCTCAACATCAACTCCAGACCCCATGAAACCTCATGGCGTCAGGTCAAACATAGGCAAGGAAGCCCATGTATCATGTACAATTACCAAGTACTGCCCTCCCTCAGCTGATGAATCAGTGCTCCTCCATGTTGAACATCGCTTGGAGGAAGCACTGAGAGTGGTAAGGGCATAGGATGTATTCTAGTTGGGGTACTTCAATGTCCATCACCAAGTGTGGCTCACTAGCACCACTACTGACCGAGCTGGCCAAGTCCTAAAGGACATAGCTGCTAGACTGGGTCTGTGTCAGGTGGTGAGGGAACCAAAAAGAGGGAAAAATATACTTGACCTCATCCTCACCAACCTGCCTGCCGCAGATACATCTGTCCATAACAGTATCGGTAGGAGTGCCCACTGCACAGTCATTGTGGAGACAAAGTCCCACCTTCACATTGAGGACACCATCCATCGTGTTGTGTGGCACTACCACCGTGCTAAATTGGATAGATTTCAAACACATCTAGCAACTCAAGACTGGGCATCCATGAGGCGCTGTGGGCCATCAGCAGCAGCAGAATTGTACTCGAACACAATCTGTAACCTCATGGCCCAGCATATCCCCCACTCTACCATTACCATCAAGCCAGGGGATCAACCCTGATTCAATGAAGAGTGCAG
Organism: Carcharodon carcharias; assembly: GCF_017639515.1. Taxonomy (NCBI): domain Eukaryota; kingdom Metazoa; phylum Chordata; class Chondrichthyes; order Lamniformes; family Lamnidae; genus Carcharodon; species Carcharodon carcharias. Next base: position 1,982,561 of record NC_054467.1, on the reverse strand, counting down.
GAGGGCATGTCAGGAGCAGCACCAGGCATACCTAAAAATGAGCTATCAACCTGGTGAAACTGTACCACAAAACTACTTGCATACCAAACAGCATAAACAGTAAGCGATCCCAGAACCAACGGATCAGATCTCAGCTCTGCAGTCCTGCCACATGCAGTCATGAATGGTGGTGGATAATTAAACAACTCACTGGAGGAGGAGCCTCCACAAATATCCCCATCCTCAATGATGGGGGAGCCCAGCACATCAGTGCAAAAAATTAGCATTGCAACAATCATCAGCCAGAAGTGCCGAGTGGATGATCCATCTCTGCTTCCTCCAGAGGTCCCTAGCATCACAGATGCCAGTCTTCAGCCAATTCCATTCACTCCATGTGATATCAAGAAAAGGCTGAAGGTTCTAGATAGTGCAGAGGCTATGGTCCCTGACAATACTCCGGCAATAGTACTGGAGACTGTGCTCCAGAACTTGCTGCGCCCCTAGCCAAGCTGTTCCAGTACAGCTACAGCACTGGCATCTACCCGGCAATGTGAAAAATTGCCCAGGTATGTCCTGTACACAAAAAGCAGCATAAATCCAACCCGGCCAATTACCGGACCATCAGTAAAGTAGTGGAAGGGGTCATCAACAGTGCTATCAAGCGGCACATGCTCAGCAATAACCTACTCACTGACACTCAGTTTGGGTTCCGCCAGGGTCACTCAGCTCCTGACCTCATTACAGCCTTGGTTCAAACATGGACAAGAGAGCTGAACTCCCAAGGTGAGGTGAGAGTGACCGCCCGTGACATCAAGGCTGCATTTGACAGAGTGTGACATCAAGGAGCCCTAGCAAAACTGGAGTCAATGGGAATCGGGGGAAATCTCTCTGCTGGTTGGAGTCATACCCAGCACAAAGGAAGATGGCTGTGGTTGTTGGAGGTCAGTCATCTCAACTCCAGGACATCACTGCAGGAGTTTGTCAGGGTAGTGTCTTCAGCCCAACCATCTTCAGCTGCTTCATCAATGACCTTCCTTCCATTCATCATGAGGTCAGGTGCGGGGATGTTCGCTGGAATGTTCGCTGATGATTGCACAATGTTGAGCACCATTCGCGACTCCTCAGATACTCAAGCAGTCCATGTCCAAATGCAGCAAGACCTGGACAATGTACAGGCTTGGGCTGACAAGTGGCAAGTAACATTTGTACCACACAAGTGCCAGCCAATGACCATCTCCAACAAGAGAGAATCTAACCATTACCCCATGACATTACCATCACTGAATCCCCCACTATCAACATCCTGGGGGTTACCATTGACCAGAAACTGAACTGGACTAGCCATATAAATACTGTGGCTACAAGAGCAGGTCAGAGGCTAGGAATCCTGCAACAAGTAACTCACCTCCTGACTCCCCAAAGCCCGTCCACCATCTACAAGACATGAGTCAGGAGTGTGATGGAATACTTCCCACTTGTCTGGATGAGTGCAACTCCCAGAACACTCAAGAAGCTTGACACAGTCCAGGACAAAACAACCCACTTGGTTGGCTCCACATCCACAAACATTCACTCCCTCCATCACCGACACACAGTAGTAGCAGTGTGCACTGTCTACAAGATGCACTGCAGGAATTCACCAAGCCTCCTTCGACAGCACCTTCCAAGCGCACAACCGCTACCATCTAGAAGGACAAGGGCAGCAGAGACATGGGAACACCACCACCTGGAAGTTTCCCCTCCAAGTCACACACCATCCTGACTTGGAAACATATCGGCCGTTCCTTCACTGTCGCTGGGTCAAAATCCTGGAGCTCGCTCCCTAACAGCACTGTGGGTGTACCTACACCACATGGACTGCAGCGGTTCAAGAAGGCAGCTCACCCCCCACCTTCTCGAGGGTAATTAGGGATGGGCAATAAATGCTGGCTCAGCCAGCGATGCCCACATTCCGTGAATGAATTAAAAAAAACACAGCGAATAGTTAGGCTTTTGAATGCGGTGCCTGAGAGTGTGGTGGAGGCAAGTTCGATTGAGGCTTTCAAAAGGGAATTAGATAATTATCTAAAGAGAAAGTTTTCAGGGTTTTGTGGAGAGGGCATGGGAGTGGGACCAGGTTAATTGCTCTCGCAGAGAGGTAGCACAGACACGACCGGCTGAATGTCTGTGCTGCAATCATCCTATGATTGTATGTAAATGTACGATGCTGTTGGGGCATCTCAGTTTTGTTCAATCCTGTCTTTACTCAATATCCACACATTTGCATTTCGCAACAGGGAATCAATCAATAATGATCAACATTGGAATTCTCATTTCCCCAATCTCCCCAGTCATGGCTGCTGCTTCCACAACCCCCACCCCCCCTCCCCACCAACGGTCACGTTTCCCCCCCACTGCCTGTTCTCCCCCCACTCTCACTGCCTCTGGCCCCACTCTCCCAACCCGCATTCCCACACAATTGTAGTTAAGGCTAGTTTCTGCCTGAGAGTGGCTGACCCAGCACGGTTGAGTCGTTTATAGCAGGTTGTGACCTTTTTTTGCTTATTAGAAGCTACGTCAATGGCCAGAAAAACAAGAGCTGCTTTGACCTGTGTGACATGTTCTCTGCAGCAATATAATTTGCATCATCTCTGGGTGGTTTTTAATGCTTCATCATTATTTTACAACCCTGCTACTGTCAGGAGAATGACTGTAGAGTAAATGAGGTAGTAGCTCAGTACATGAGAGCAGTAGCAATAAATCAAGGGATTTGAGAAAGGAAAATCAAAATGTATTCTGTGAAATGTAAATAATCAAACGTATAGCTCCTTGAGGACATTACTGGATAAAAGAGATGCCTAGCTACCAGAGAGTCCACATGGACAGGTCACCATCCCACCAGAAAAAATCAAAATTAAACATTTATCTATTTCCAGCATTGAGCATGATAACCCCAGCAGGAGAGAGAAAGTTGCACAGAATTTCTTTGGTCACCTTTATCACAAATGAATGTTTGTAATGCAGATTGCCCTGTTATCTGGGTTTGTGCTCATGCCTTTACATTGATGAGATTTGGATTCAGAATTGATAATAAGCACCTGCCCAACCCTAGACCCACAATTGTTGAATTCCTGAAGAATCTATTTCCGGTATATTCAAAAGCAATTTAGAATCTGTGTGAAATATCTTCACCTACACATGCTGGATGAACTGGTGTGCTGTAAATCGTTAATGAAAGAATTGTGTTTATATAGAGTCTTCTACAAACTCAGGATTTCCCGAAATGTTTTACAGCCAATTAATTATTTTGGAAGTATAGTCACTGTTATAATGCAGGAACTGACAGAGTCAATTTGTACACAGCAAGATTCCACCAATAGCAATATGATGGTGAGTATATTGCTCACACCTTGTTTTTTAGTGATGCTGGTTTGGGATAAATGTTGGCCTGGATACTGGGGAGAACTCCCCCATGCTCTCCTTTCAGCAGTGCCACAAAAGCTTTTACATCCAACTGTGAGGGCAGATAGGGCCCTGGTTGAAACTCTCATCTGAAATCTCTCTGGTCCAAGTCTGTACTGACACTGAAGTGGAGTGAGACTCTTCACTCTGGAGTGTAGTTGGATCAGAATCCCAGATTCAAGGTAAATTTACACCAGAAATTCATTGACAGGGTCGGGGGAAAGAGCAGAGGAGTGGATAGCTTGACCCATATGATGGGTTGAATGGCCTCCTTCTATCCTGTATGATTCTAACTACAGTGTGGATGCAAAATAGAGTCAGTTTACACTGATGCTGTTGTTATTGTGTAAACCCAACCTAGGATTTACATGCACTGGGAAAATATTTAATAGACTAGAAGTTATTTACAACTTGGTATTTGATAAGATTGCCAATCCAGTTGAAGCTGTATTTCTGATCTCACAACTAATAAAACTAGCTAGCCATTTGTTTACAACCACGAATGTGTATTCTTGATATGAATAATTCACTTTTCTCAAAGGTTCAGAATTTCCCCAGAGGTTAAATATCAAAACGGTTTTAAATTACTTGGATACTTTGGAATTGGAATTGACACAGATTTTGAGAGGTGAAGAATTGAATGATTGTTTTCAGCCTTGGGCTTATCACCAGGAGGTGGAAGTGGAAAGTCAGGAGAAATATAGAGGCTTGTTGGAACATGGGATGTTTAACTCCAAGTACCTTACAAAGCAAAGTCTATAACATCATTTAAAAGCATTATCTGAAAAAGGAAGAAGGCAAAAGGATTTGACAAGGTGCCACACCAAAGGTTACTCGACAAAGAGCTCATGGTGTAAGGGGAAACATATTGGTAATAGATAGAGGATTGGTTAGTTGACTGGAACCAGAGAGCAGGAATAAATGGGCCTTTTTCTGGTTGGCAAGCTGTTATTAGTGGAGTGCCACAGGGATCAGTGCTGAGGCCTCAACTACTTATAACCTATATCAATAAATTGGATGAAGGGACCAAATGTCTGGTTGCTCAATTTGCTGATGACACAAAGATAGGTAGAAAAGTAAATTGTGAAGGGAACATAAGGGGTCTGCATAGAGACATGGGTAGGTTAAGTGAGTGGGCAAAAATTGGCAAACGGAGTATAATGTGGGAAAAAGTGAACTTGGCCACTTTGGCAGGAAGAATAGAAAAGCAACATTTTATCTAAATGGAGAGAGATTGCAGAATTTTGAGGTACAGAGGGATCTGGGTGTCCTGGTCCATGAATCACAAAAAGTTAGAATGCAGGTACGGCAAGTGATTGTTTATTGCAAGGGGGATGGAAGAGAAAAGTAGGGATGTTTTGCTACCGTTGTACAGGGCGTTGGTGAAACCACATCTAGGGTACAGTGTACAGTTTTGGTCTCATTTAAGGAGGAGTATAATTGCATTAGAAGCAGTGCAGAGAAGGTTCACTTGTCTGATGAATCACAGAATTGTTACAGCGCAGAAGGAGGCCATTCGGCCCATTGTGTCTGCACTGGCTCTCTGAATGAGCATCCTCTTCAAAGGCCTCACATCATTCAGTTACCCAATCATATACCTGCCTCCACAGGAATATTTACTTCTTGTTCTCTAATTGGCCCCTTTCTTCCTCTGCCTATGTTTATATAAAAACAGCCACTGGGTTTTTAGTTAACTACTGACCAATTCTGATATTCTCTTTATCACTTCCTTTTCCATTTTTTTGATTCCCTCTGTATTTATAATAAATCGTATGATGAAGGTTTCTCTTATGTGGGAAGGTTGAGCAGGTTGGGCCTGTATCCATTGGAGTTTAGAAGAATGGGAGATGATCTAATTGAAATGTATAAGATTCTTGAGGGGTCTTGACAGGTTGGATACTGAAAGGATGTTTCCTTTTGTGGGAGAGACTAGAACTAGGGGACATAGCTTACACATAAGGGGTCTCCTCTTTAAGATGGAGATGAGGGGAATTTTTTCTCTCCAAGTCTTGTTAGTCTGTGGACTTCTCTTCCCCAGAGAGCAGTGAAGGCTGGGTCATTGAGTGTTTTTAAGGCTGAGTTAGGTGGATTCTTGATAAGCAAGGGCATCAAAAGGTATTGGTGGTAGGCAGGAAAGTGGAGTGGAGGCTTCAATCGGATCAGCCATGACCTTATCAAATGGTGGAACAGGCCTGAGGGGCCAAATGGCCTCCTCCTGCTCCAAATTCATCTGTACATATGTGGGGTCCAGAATGAGTGGATAAGAAGGGCTACTTCCCCTTGATTGAGGCACCCATAACCAGGGAGCAAAAATCTGGGTAAGAGGTAGGAGCTTTGGAGGGAGTTTGAGGGAAAATTTTTCACCCAGAGGATGCTGAGGGTCTGGAGCTCACTGCTGGAAAGAGAGGTAGAGGCAGAAACATTCAACGTTTAAAGTTGATTTTGAATGGATTTGCGCATGAAGTGCCATAACCTACAGAGCAAGAGCTGGAAAGTGGGATTATGCTGGAGAGCTCTTTGTTAGTCAGCTCAGACTCAATGAGTCAAATGACCTCCTCCCTTGCTGTAAGTTTTAATGATTTTATGAAATGATTCTCAGACAGGGAAGCATGGTGTTATAATGTGTATTATATAACGTATTGTAATGCACTATTGTGTGTATTATATTGTGTATTATAGTACATTATAGGGTGTATTCCACAACTAAAACATTGTCATTTGATAAGGTGCCACATCAAAGATTATTGTGGAAAATAAAAGCTCATAGTATAGGGAGTAATGTATTAGCAGGGATAGAAGATTGGCTAACTAACAGGAAGCAGAGAGTAGGTATAAATGGGTCTTTTTCTGGTTGACAGGATGTGACGAGTGGAGTGCCACAGGGATCAGTGCTGGGGCCTCAACTTTTTACAATTTATATAAATGACTTGGATAAAGGAACTGAAGGTGTGGTTGCTAAATTTAAAGATGACGCAAAGGTAGGAAAGTTAGTTGTGTAGAGGATGTAAGGAGGCTGCGTATGGATAAAGATAGGTTCCGTGAATGGGCAAAGATCTGGAAAATGGAGTATAATGTGGGAAAATGTGAAATTGTCCATTTACACAGGAAGACTAAAAAAGAAATTTATTATCTAAATGGTGAGAGATTGCAGAGCTCTGAGATTCAGAAGGATCTGGGTGTCCTGGGGCATGAATCGCAAAAGGTTAGTGTGCAGGTACAGCAGGTAATTAGGAAAGCTAATAGAATGTTACCATTCATTGTGAGGGAAATTGAATATAAAAGTAGGAAGATTATGCTTCAGTTATAAGGGCATTGGTGAGACCACATCTGGAGTACAGTACTGGTCGTCTTATTTAAGGGAGGATGTACGTGCATTGGAAGCAATTCAGAGAAGGTTTACTAGACCAGGAATGGGTGGGTTGTCTTATGAGGAAAGGTTGGACCGGTTAGGCTTGTATCCGCTGGAGTTTAGAAGAGTAAGAGGTGACTTGATTGAAACATGCAGGATCCTGAGGGGTCTTAACAGGGTGGATGTAGAGAAGATGTTTCCTCTTGTGGGAGAATCTAGGGGTCACTGTTTAAAAATAAGGGGTCGCTCATGAGCCATGTCCACATCTATTCTAGATGCTTTCAGGAGCACATTCTATGCACCAAATTATAAAGAAAGAACTTATATGTTTCTTAATATGTCTCTTTGAAATGTCCCAACACATGTACGTACATTACTTTCAAGTTTAGTCACGGTCGTGTAGGTAAATATGGTAATCAGCCTGGGCACACCAATGAGGAAGCTCAACAAATAGACTAATTAATGTTGATTGCAGGATAAATTTGGTCAGAGCCCCAGAACAACTCCCCTGTATTTCAAAATGGTGCTCATGGGTCCAGCTGTGCTCAGCTGTCGTGTACTCATTCTGCCAACCACCCATCCTACAACTGGACCAAAGCTTTAAATGCACAATGACATTGTCGAAGAAGTTGCCTCCTTCATGAATCCTGCTGCCTTTGAGGTCCAGCCAATCTGATGGTCCCCCAACATCCCTGAGTGTGCCCTGGAGCTCACTGGCACAAGATTGCACATACTGAGGCCTTACTCACCCTGGCCCCCCTCATGAGGTCATTGAGCCTTTTCTGGCATTCTGACCAGCCCAACACTGCTGACCTCCTCAGTCACCTCCTCCCAGGCTGCAGGTGTCTGACTCGGTTTCCTCCTCTTTCCAGGGGTCGGCACTAGTTGCCCGCATCAGTCAGAGACTGCACTTAGGAAGGCTCTGAGTGAGGCCTTATCGAATCTGGGGACTGGCTTGGCCTTTCTCCCTTGCCTCTCTGCTCGCTCCAATGGTGCAGACATCTCTGGAGGGAAACATGCAACAACTGGACAACTCCTTCAGGCAAAGACGTGGTTACCTTATTCGGGTTAAAAAAGAATGCTACCTCTGATCAGTACCATGGTTTGGAGCAGAACTCAAAATAAGATGCACTCACTATAGAAGCTGCAACGTGCCCAATGACAAACTATCCTGCAAGGTTTGAAGCGATCCTGCAGTTGCTGGGTCCTCTGACATTGTCTTGTGACAGGGAGCCCTTTAAACTACTGGCCCTGACCTCATTCCGGGGGCATGGTCAATGACCTCGGAGGCCGGACAACCCACCCTCCAGCTTGGATTGGGCAGGAGCACGGCCTCAAACCCGTCCTAATCCCCAATTGACGTTTTATCGGGCGCATTCCAAAGGCAGGTCCGGAGAAGTCTAAAGGCCGCCGACTTCTGGCTGCGGATCCTACCCTCAGCGCCCAGCGTATTATTCAGCGCAGCTTTTGTTTGCTGTAGAACGGACACGCTGTGAGCGTCTTCCACCTCCCACTGGCTAGTATTGGTGTTAATAATCTCACGGTGAACCTTCCCCATGACACCTCAATCGGTGGAACTCGGGAGATCCCATCTAATCTTTTGTTCACCATTATTCAGTGCTGACGAGTTGTGTTTGACAGATGATCTCCCTCATTATTTCCCTTGCGGAGAATTCCTGTTTCCAAGTGGCAAGTGAACATTTCTCTGAGAGTGGAGTAGTTGGCCTGCATGGTGTCTAGTCTACTCGGCAGTCCTGGTAGCTCCATGGAGGGTTTGAGGAACTGCCTCTGTGATTGTATTTGGAACCTTCAGTCCTGTTTTTCACCAAGTATTTGTTTGGACCTTTTCAAGTATTAACTTTTGCTGGCAATAATATCTTCATGATGTCATGAGTGAAAATGATCATTTCAATCTACCCCATTTTCTCTCTCATTTCTGATGGCAGTAAGAGCATTTCATTTGGAATTGTAGGCTATTCTTGCAGCTGGTGTGAATGAGAGTGACTTTTCCAGTCATAGTGTCATCACAGTTAAACCAATTCTGCTCACCCTCCCAGTGTTCTGTTCTCTGGGTAGGGGACATTGCAAGTTAAAACACTCTTTCCGCTATACAGCACCTGTAACATTAAAGGCCATCCCAGCAGAGGGGTGCCTGCGTAAACAGTCCTGATCCAGGAAGGGAGAGTTTAAGAAAATCTTGGTCATAGGGTTAGTCCTGGCAAAGGTTTTGAAAGGAGGGCAACGAGACGGTGGAGCTTAGGGAAGATGGTACAAGTGGTGGACAAGGGCGAGTCATAGATATTGAATGCAGGGACTTGAACACATGATTCAGACGGATGCTTCCAGAGCAGCACTGAGGGAGCACTGCACTGTCAGAAGTGCCGTCTTTCAGATGAGATGTTAAACCCGTGCCTGCTCAGGTGGATCCCATGGCACTGTTTTGAAAGAAGGGCAGGTGAGTTTTCCCCACCATCCTGCCCAATATTTACCCCTCAACAACACTTGAAAGCAGATTATCTGGTCATTATTGCTTTTTGTGGGAGCTTGCTGTGCATGAATCATCTGAAATGTTTCCTACATTACAACAGTGACAATGCTTCAGAAATATTTCATTGGCTGTAAAGCGCTTTGGGATGTCCTGAGTTGGTGAAAGGTGCTATAGAAATGCAAGCTCTTTTCCAGTGAGTTAATATTGTTTGCTAAAAACAAAAAAACTGCGGATGCTGGAAATCCAAAACAAAAACAGAATTACCTGGAAAAACTCAGCAGGTCTGGCAGCGTCGGCGGAGAAGAAAAGAGTTGACGTTTCGAGTCCTCATGAGTCATTGAGGACTCGAAACGTCAACTCTTTTCTTCTCCACCGACGCTGCCAGACCTGCTGAGTTTTTCCAGGTAATTCTGTTTTTGTTTTTAATATTGTTTGCTGTTAGGTTGCATTAATGTTTGTAAAGGATTGATCTTCGAATCTTAACCTGATGTTTAAAGTGACCACAATACAGTGCCTGAAATGTTAAATGTTTTTTTTGTATTATATGTTTTTTTTTGCTTCCCTACCTTAGACTGATGATGGCTGATGAGGATACATATCGTCTTGGAGTCTCTGGTGTAAGTGGCTGAGGTTTCTACCTTGTGACATCTTCCTTCTATTAAAACGTTTAGATTGTAAATACAGTCCAGTTCTTTTGAGCAGTGCAGTCTGATTAATTCCATGTCTCTGGTGTGTATCCCATTCAGTCCTGATGAATGTAATATTTATTACTGTTAAGAAAAGATGTTCTGAATTATGAAAGGTTTGCTGGAGTAAATAAGAAGAAACTGTTTCCTGGGTCGGGAACCAGAGGGGCACAGATTGAAGATAATTGGCAAAAGTACCAGAGGGAGAGAAGGGGGAGAAATGCTTGGACACAGTGAGTTGTTGTGATCTGGAAGGTGCTGCCTGAAAGGGCGGAGGAAAAAGAATTGGATAAATACTTGAAAGGGAAAACAATTGCAGGTTTATGGGGAAAGAGCAGAAGAGTTGGCCTAATTGGATAGGTCTTTCATAAAGCAAACACAAGCATGATAGGCCAAATGGCCTCCTCCTGTGTTATAAGATTCTAAACTCTGTCAGCCATCAGAATCTAGAAACAAGAGAATCTAGGATCAGAAATGGTGCAATTCTGAATAATTTGAAAGATAGTGAGTAAAGATGAACTGAATGTTGTCATGGTTTAGAACCTCCCCTTTCACCTCAGTACAGAATCAGCACAGGCTTAACGCACTTAAAACCTCTCATGCTGCCTGTGATACCCCTGTATGAAATGACTTCTTAGAGTTTGAATACAGCTCCTAGAGAATACAGAATATAACCCAAACTGGTAGAAATTCATTAGAAATTAACAATCTTACCCATTAATAGCTAGTGTAGAAAATCAAACTGAGATTGAGACTAAAGCTCCTTCTACCAAATGCTCCAATCTGTGTTAGACCTCTCGTGGGATTGTTTCTGGTTCTCTAGGTGCGTGAAATGTAAAGAATTTCATCTCCTCAATCATTCCCATCGCTCACTTTGAGCAGTACAAAATCCAACAAGATATCGAGGACCTTAAATTGTGAACATTTAATATTTCTACTCTGCTGTTGCGGTAAATGTGGTTAAGAAACTGTCAGCACAGTGCACGCAGGTTAAGAAATAGAAGCTTACAATAAACAAACATCACTGAGATATTGTCACAGATATTTTAAACGTGATGGTAGTTGTATGGTTACTAATAAATATCTGTAGATCATCCTAACCATTGAATTTTTAAAAAATAACTATTTTTGTAGAAGCAGCAACAACTTAGCATTTATGCTATTCCTTTAACATGGTAAAATGTACCAAGGTGCTTCATAAGAGCTTCAACAGATAGAATTTGACATTGAACTCCATAAACTGATACAGGACGGATGAGGTGGGAGGTTTTAAGGAGTATTTTAAAAGAGGAGAGAGGTAGAGAGGTTTAGGGAGGAAATTCCAGTGTCTACAGCCCAGGCAGTCGGAAGCATGGTTGCTAATAGTGAGGCAAACACATGATGTCAGAATGGGAGGAAAGCAGAAATCTTGGAGGGCTGACAGAGGTTAAGGAGATGTATTGATCGATGATGGGGTGTGAAGCAGTCTGTATCTATAAGCAGCAAGACCTAGACAATATCCAGGCTTGAGCTGATAAGTGGCAAGTAACATTCGCACACAAAAGCCAGGCAATGACCATCCCCAACAAGAGAGAATCTACCATCTCTCCTTGACATTCAATGGCATTACCATCACTGAATCCCCCACTATCGACATCCTGGGGGTTACCATTGACCAGAAACTAAACTAGACCAGCCATATAAATACTGCGGCTACAACAGCAGGTCAGAGGCTAGGAATCCTGCGGTGGGTAACTCACCTCCTGACTCCCCAAAGCCTGTCCACCATCTACAAGGCTCAAGTCAGGAGTGTGATGGAATACTCTCCACTTGCCTGGATGAGTGCAGCTCCAACAACACTCAAGAAGCTTGACACCATCCAGGACAAAGCAGTCACCTTGACTGGTACCCCATCCGCCACCTTCAAAATTCACTCCCTCCACCACCGACGCACAGTAGCAGCAGTGTGTATCATCTACAAGATGCACTGCAGGAATTCACCAAGGCTCCTTCGACAGCACCTTCCAAACCTGCGACTTCTACCACCTAGTTGGACAAGGGCAGCAGATAGATGGGAACACCACCACCTGCAAGTTCCCCTCCAAGTCACTCACCATCCTGACTTGGAAATATATCGCAGTTCCTTCACTGTCGCTGGGTCAAAATCCTGGAACTCCCTCCCTAACAGCACTGTGGGTGTACCTACACCACATGGACTGCAGCGGCTCAAGAAGGCAGCTCACCACCATCTTCTCAAGGGCAATTAGGGATGGGCAATAAATGCTGGCCTAGCCAGCGACACCCACATCCCATGAAAGAGTGAAATAATCTGATAGGACAGTGAGTGATACATTGATAATTCCCTGTGGCGTTATGGAAACTGAAAGGCAGAGGTGGCTTTGGGCTGTGTGCACAAATCCCAGCAGATACTTTGGTGACCAGTGAGTGCCTGGGCCTGGAGTTAAGGTGCTCAGTTACCTGCCTGTTTGATTGCAGCTGGTGAGCGGACCATGAAGATGGAAACTGAGGGTTTATTCAAAATGAGAAGCTGAGCTGGTCTCATTGATGCCTATGAAATGCACACAGGGAGTGGGTGCAATCAGCCTCCTGGGTGAAATGGGCTTTGCCTTCAAGTCGATGAAAAATTGTGCAGGGATAAAAACAAAGTAAAATAAAGGATTAAATCAGACGTGAGAAAATCCTTGAAGGAAGGTTTTAAACAGCTTTTAGAAAGGTATCGGATGAATAAAAACTGAAACTAGAGAGTGACTATGGCTGAAAGGAAACCTGAAACAGAAAGGGCAGAAATGGAGAAAACTGACCTGATCAGTGCTGAAACCCAGCTGGAGTCTGGAGCTTGTTGAAAGGAACCATCTGATTTGTAGCTTCTTTGTTTCAAGCTGTGCTTTCTTAAGAAGTCAGATTTGGGTGGTTAGGAGCCTGTCCTTTCCATGGGGAGCCTGTCACTCAGAGTGTGGGTAATGGGAAACAGGTAATTGAGGAGAATGTGTCAGGAATCTTTTATGGAAGCTGCGGGCTATAGCTGTAGTAACATTTACTGTGCCTCGGATGGAGCCTGTCTGATTGGGTGGCGTAAACGAGAGCAAATCCCCATTCAGAGGGAAGACGGGATTTGTCTTTTCTGACAAATCACCGGCTGCTGCTGCAAGGTCATCAACAGGACACCAGCTGTAAACGTGGAATGAGTCAGAATGTTCATTACAATTGGTTGCTTTTGATTATTGTTTTTCCCCCAAAGTTTCCTGCCCTCTCCTCCCACCTCTCAGCTAACACCAGTGTCTGAGGCAGCGCGGTTGCATCACTGCTGACCACGTTCCACTGCCCAATCCAAACATCTGCTCCTCCCTGTTTGATTGTGAATGGCTGACAGACTATTTGTGTAAGTGAGGTGTAAATCACTCCTCTCCTCGCCTCACCTCTCAAATGAGCAGTTTTTCCAGGGATTGAATCCGAATTGGAGCATTGTGCTCATTACAAAACCAGGCAGCATTTATTAAAATCTTGGTTTACAACAGAATTCCATTCAGTTTATTATATTTATGTTTCTATTGAATGTCATTCTATCCTTCCCAAAAACCAGTAACTGGGATATGGTTCCACTGGCATACTGAGCTTTGATTCTGTGGATATCTTGAGGTATGATTTCATGGTTATGTTGGGGTTTAATTCCTCCACAAACTTGACGTTGTCCAAATCGTTGCTGCCCATATCCAACTCTCATCAAATCCCATTTCCCCATCACCCCTGTTCTCATTGACTCAATTTGGCTCCTGGGGAAGCAATGCCTCAGTTGTTAAATTCTCATCCTTATTTTTTCAAATCCCTCACTGACTCCCTATCTCTGTAACCTTTGCCAGCCCCACAACCCTCTGAGGTCTCCGTGCTCCTCTAAGCCTGGCCTCCTGAGCATCCCTGATTTCCATTGTTCCACCATTGGTGGTCACGCCCAGACCCCAAGCTCTGGAATTCTCTCCCTAACTCTCCATGTCTCCTTCCCTTTCCTCCTTAAGATGCTCCTTAAAAGTTATCTCTTTGACCAAGATTTTATTTACCTGCCCTAACATCTCCTTATGTGACTCAGTGTCAAATTTTGCTTTGTAACTCTCCTTTGAGCTGCCTTTGGGCCTTTTATTACATTAAAGGTGCCAAATAAACGTAATTTGTTGTCAGTAAGTTGGGTATGTTGGAACATAGGAGTAAGAGGAGGCCATTCAGCCCTTCCGACCTGTCTGACCATTTAATAAGACCATATCCCATAATATCTGTGGCTTGAAAAGCTCTATTAATCTCAGACTTAAAATTATTAATCGAGCTCATGTCTGCTGCTTTTTGTGAGAGTTCCACACTTTTACCACCCTTTGTGTGAAAAAGTGCTTCCTCACTTCTCCTCTGGAAGGTCTGGGTACATTTCTTCTCAGCAGTGCCAAGTGTCGGGAACGGTGTTCCTTAGCTCCACTCCGAGTTTTACCTTTACCGTTCTGTGCTGATTGGATATGCTTGAGCTGGGAAAGGTTGATGTTGGTTGAATAAACTGAATAGCAGCCAGCAGCAAATATTGTATCCATCAGTTTGGACCACACCTCATCTGCAAGTCATTCATCTGTATCCCTTTCACCCAAACAACCATTTTTACTAATCCTTGTCCAAAGAGGAATGCTCACTAAGGATGGCTACCCACTTGATTTTCATCAAATACCATCAATGGTAACTTTAATACCTGACATAGAACAATAAGTAGTGTTTGTTTTCTGTGTAATTTACAAATGAACTCTGATATTGACTCTTTCTTCCTTCTCATTATCTCGCCCCATTTAGATTTATGGCATAGATGAGTATAACGCTTTGGACATACCTGCTACCATGTTTAACTCACCAATGGGTCCCACAGACTCTCCACTACAGACAAGTGAGTATCATTGATGATGGATGTTTTACTGGCAACACCAGGTCCTGAATTAAATAAATTGGACTTTAATATTCTTTACAATTTTTGAAATTTCTTGTGTCAGATTTTAAGCATTTTCCACCACAAAATAATCATAAAGAGATGTACCATCGTTCAGACAGTGTTATTCAAATGAATGGTGCATCATACATGTCTTGTACTACTTAACTCTTGAACAGAGATTAGAACTGAGAGACTTTACCTATTGCAAAAGATTGAACAGGCTGAAAGAGAGGGCTGAGGGGTGATGATAGGGGTCATTAAAAATATGGCGTTTGAGAGAATGTTTCCACATATGGAGGAGCCCAGAACTAGAAGCTATGAATATAAGCTAGTCACTAATAACTCCAATAGGGGATTCGGGAGAAATTTCTTTACCCAGAGAGTGGGGAGAATGTGGATCTCAGTACCACAGGGAGTAGTTTGATGTATTTAAGGGGGAAGCTGGATAAACATATGAAGGAGAAAGGGATAGAAGGATAATGTTGATGGGATTATATGGAAAGAGGTGGGAGGAGGTATTACCTTATCCTTTGTATAGTGAAAGCTGAAGAAATGATCTTTTCCAACATCAAGGTGTCATCATTTGTAAACTCTGCTTGCTAGATTGATTCCTGCAATTAGAGGGTTGTCCAATGAGGAAAGAAGTTGTTTTTATTCATTCACTTGGTGACGATGTCTCTGGTGAGGTCAGCATTTATTATCCATTCCCAATTGCTCTTAGTAGCTTGCTAGGCCATTTCAGGAGGCAGTTAAGAGGCAGTCACATCACTGGATCTGGAGAGAAGAGCCCATGGTGTTGGGGGTAGTAAATTAGCGTGGATAGAGTGTTGGATAACTAATAGAAGAGTTGGGATGTAACTAGTGGAGTGCCACAGGGATCAGTGCTGGGGCCACAATTATTTACAATATATGTTAATGACAGGATGAGGGAAGTGAATGTACTATCGCCAAGTTTGTGGATGACACAAAAATAGGTGGAAAGGCAAGTGGTGAGGATGACACAAGGAGTCTACAGAGGGATATAGACAGGTTAAGTGAGTGGGCAAAAACTTGGCAGATAGAATATAATGTGGGAAAAAGTGAGGTTATGCACTTTGGCAGGAAGAATAGAGGAGCTGAATATTATTTAAATGGAGAAAGACTGCAGAAAGCTGCAGCACAGAGGGATTTAGGGGTCGTCATGCATGAAACATTGAAACTAGGCACAGGAGTAGGTAATTTGGCCCTTCGAGCCTGCTCCACCATTCAATATGATCATGGCTGATCCTCTATCTCAACATCATATTCCCGCTTTCTCTCCATACCCCTTGATGACCCTAATATGCAAAAAAGATCAATTTCTTTCTTGAATATACTCAGTGACCCGGCCCCCACAGCCTCTGTGGTGGAGAATTCCACAGGTTGACCACCCTCTGAGTGAAGAAATATTTCCTCATCTCAGTCCTAAATGGCCTGCCCCGTATCCTGAGACTGTGGCCCCTGGTTCCAGACTCCCTAACCAGGGGAAATATCCTCCCTGCAACCAGTCTGTCTAGCCCTGTTAGAATTTTATGCGTTTCAATCAGATCCCCTCTCATTTTTCTAAACTCTAGTGAATACAGGCCCAGTCAAACCAATCTCTCCTCATACGACAGTCCTGCCATCCCCAGTATCAGCCTAGTGAACCTTCGCTACGCACCCTCTATGGCAAGTATATCCTTTCTTAGGTAGGGAGACCAAAACTGCACACAATACTCCAGGTGTGGTCTGACCAAGGCCTTGTATAACTGCAGTAAGACATGCCTGCTTCTGGCCTCAGAACCTCTTGTAATAAAGGCCAGACCAGATAAGGATGGCAGATTTCCGTCCCTAAAGAACATTAGTGACCAAATGATTCTGGTTTCATGGTCACCATTACTGAGACTAGCTTTACATTCCAGATTAATTTCATTAACTGAATTTAAATTCCTCCAGCTGCCACAATGGGATTTGAGCTCTTGTTTGTATCCAGGTCTCTGCTTTGCTAGCCCAGTAATGTAGCCACTATGCTACTGTCCGGTTTTAGATTGAGTAGAATGGGTCTGTATTCTCTGGACTTTAGAAGAAAGAGAAATCTCATTGAAATGTATAAAATGCTTAGAGAGCTTGACAGGGCAGACAGATGGAGAGTGTTTCTCCTGACTGGAGAGCCTAGAACATGGGGTCACAGTCTCAGAATAAAGAATGGGCCCTTTTGGACTGAGATGAGGAGACATTTCTTCACTCGGAGGGCTGTGAATCTCTGTAATCCTCTACCCTTGAGGGTTGTCAATGTGACCATCATTGAACACATTCAAGGCTGAGGTTGGTAGATTTTTGGGCACCAAGGGAATTGAAATTTATGAAGATGGTGTAGGAAAGTGATGAGACAGAGGAGCAGCGTGAATGCTGGAATCGGTCTATGGGGCTGTGTGGCCAACTTCTACCCCTATTTCTTAAGCTCACGTGTCCTTACATAGGTCATTGCCTCAGATCAGTGCTAGATGGTGGCCTTCAAGATACGCGATTTTTCTTGGCTCTTATAGTCGTGACCAGCCAGCGCTTCACTGAACTCGTTCCTTTTTGTGTGTCCTTTTTTTGTATAAAGTGGCTGCAGCGTTTGACCTGCTGCGCTGCGACTTCAAAAATAATGTTATTGAAACTCTTTCAGACATCTTGAAGATATAATAAACTGGAATTTCTCTTTTTGTTCCTTTTCCTCTGTCCTTCACTCACTCTGACCTGCACACACTTGCTTTCTCTTATCCTTTTCTCCCTCCCTCACTTTCTCTCACTCCCCCGGCAGATCTCCCTCCTCCCCCTTCCCCTCTCCCCCCCAGCGGTTTCCCCCACCCCCAACCCCTCCACCCCCCCTCCCCCTCCCCTCCTCACCCGGTGGTTTCCCCCTCCCCCGGCGGTTTCCCCCTCCCCCTCTCCCTCCGGTGGTTTCCCTCCTCCCCCCCCCTCCCCACATCCCCCTCTCCCCCTCCCTCTCTCCCCCTCCCTCTCTCTGTCTGTCTATCGGTCTAATTTCTGAAAGATTTTAATTTCTTGTTTTGTATGAACAATACTGAATTTGTTTAGTACGTTTGCTTCTCATTTACTCCATCAGACAAGAATTGAAACAAAACAGTGATTAGTCCAATTTTGAAATGCTTTCTGTTTAAGGCTTCACAAAAATTTCACTAAATATTTCCACTGTGGAAAAATAGATTGAGAGTTAGAAAGTGGTGACTCAATCTCAGTGCTCCTGAACACACTCGATACAGTTTGTCATTTTCTGCATTGTATGAGGAAAAGGCTGTTATCACAAGTCTTGTTGGCTCTGTCACACTGTCTGTCACATATTCTCCCTGTCTGGTTTTGTGCATTAATTCATTAACGGCCTGAATGTTTTCTCCATTGCACATAACGTCCTTATAAAATTGCTGTGTAGTTCCTTTTCTAGGAATGAAATTAATGGATTTAAACTTCTTATAGTTGACAATGAAGTTTTGCTTTAATACAGTAACAGGAGGAGGCCATTCAGCCCCTCTGCCACTGAGTTATACGACGGCTGACTGCATGCTCTATGGGATACCGGGGTTTCCAAAGAGAATTGTGTTTGGAGGGCAGCAGGTCAGGCTTAAATAATGGAGATCCAAACGTGGATTTTTCACTATGAGGAGTAAAGAAGTATTAATGTGGAACTTTTCTGCAGGAATTGGAAAGAGGTGTGTCCATGAGTCCACTTTAGGAAGGATGAGAAGGCTTTAGGGAGGGTGCAGAGGTGATTTACAGGAATGGTTCTAGGGACGAAGATAGATTGGAGAAGCTGGGGTTGTGCACCTGAGAGAAGAGGAGATTTGATAGAGGTGTTCAAAATCATGAGGGGTCTGAACAGAGTAGTTAGAGAGAAACTGTTCCCATTGGTGGAAAGATCCAGAACCAGAAGGCACTGATTTAAGGTGATTGGTGAAAGAAGCAACGGTGACATGAAGTAAAATTTCGTTACGCAGTGAGTGGTTAGGATCTGGAATGCTCTGCCTGGGAGTGTGTTAGAAGCAGATTCAATCATGGATTTCAAAAGGAAATTGGATAAGCAACTGAGGAGAGAACATTTGCAGGGATCCAGGAAGTGAGACTAGCTGAGCGAATCTTGCAAAGAGTCAGTACAGGCGCATTGGGCTAAATGACCACCTCCTGTGCTGTAACCAATCTATGATTGTTCATGTCCTGTGGAAGGGCTGAACTGATGAGCTAAAATCCTAGCCTGGCTGGCTTCTCATCCTACATCCTTTGTAAAGTTCAGCTCATCCAAAATGCTGCTGTGCTGTATGCTAATTCGCACCAAGTCCTGTTCACCTATCATTCCCTGCGCTCAGTGACCCACACTGACCCCTTATCTAGAAAAGCCACTATGTTAAAAATCTCACCCTTGTGTTTCAATCTCTCCATGACCTTGCGTCTCTTTCTCTCCTCCAACCCACAAATCTCCAAGATCTCTGCACTCCTCCAATTCTGGCTTCTTCTGCGTTGTTGATTTCCATCAGTGCACCATTGACAGCCTCAGCTGACTGGGCTTCTGAAATTCCAAAGATCTTCTCTGAGAGAAGAAATTCCTCCCCATCTCTGTCGTAAATGAGAGACCCCTTATTTTCAAACTTCTCCCATCCTCTCAATATCTATCCTGTCAGAATCGTATGTGTTTCAATAAGATCACTTTTCCTTTTTCTAAACTCTAATGAGTATAGGCCCGTCCCCCTCAACCTTTCCTAATTACATAATTAATAGAGACAATGCATGAGAGAACGTGCATTAAGTACAAGAAATGGGGATGTAAATCATATTTTATGCTGTGCTCTTATTTTTAATGAAGTGACATGAATGACCTGATATCCTTTTGGGAAAACATTCATCATTTACTGATTTGAAGTTTGACCTGTTTTTCTGTCAGGTATAATTGGGATCAGGTTAACAAGTATATGAAGCAGATTGAGGTGATGCTCAATCTCAGTATTTTGCGGGAGAATTGTTTTTTTCCGATTGGTGGGCAAGGGGATTTCCAGCCAAAGATCTTCACCCAAATTAGACTGCAACTTGCTTATGAAATGTATTTTCTGTAAGTACTACTTCTACAGTTGTAATAATTACTGTAACTTTTCTTCCCAGCTGATGGACCATATTTGCAGATTGTAGAGCAACCCAAACAGGTAAGAGAGAGACATCAGCATGTGTACCGTCCCCCACTACCCCCATATCAAAGCTGCATTGCTTGTGTTAACGTTGTCTTCTACATCATTAGTCATGTTCCTTCATTTTGTTGAATTTGATAGCACAGGCATGATGGGCCTAATGGCGGTCTGTTGTGTCAGGTCTTTAAAAGAGCTATCCAATCAGCCGTGCCACCCCACTACCCCCTTCCCCACCCCCCCACCCCCACCCTGGTGTTCCCCCATAGCTTTGCAAATTTCTGCTTTACTAGTATTATCCAATTCCCTTTTGAAAGCTTTGATCGAATCTACTTCCACTGCCCAGATCACAACAACTCACTTCATGAAAAAAATTCTGATTTTCCCTCTGGATTTTTTGACGATTATCTTTAATCTGTGTCCCCTGGTGATTGACACTCTCACAGTAGAAATATTCCTCCCTATCTACTCTGTGAAAAGCCCATATAATTTTCAACACCTCTACTAAATCTTCCCTTAACCTCCTCTGCTCTAAGGAGAACAAACCCAGCTTCTCCAATCTCTCCACTTTAACTGAAGTCCCTCATTCCTGGTAAATCTCCTCCTCTTCCTGTCCAAGGCCTTGACATCCTAAAGTGCCCAGCATTGGACGCAGTACTCTAGCTGGGATCTGTCCACAGTAAGATGGAATTGAGTTCTGATTTTAAAATCTGTGCACTCAGCTTAGGCAATCGAAAACTAGCTGAGGAAAGCTGGGGTTGAGTGTATGTTTGGACACAGATTTGACAATTGATTTTAACAAACCTTGTACCCTGTTAGACAACTTGTTACACTGATGGATCGATTCCATTGGTTAGTGGGACAGTAGTAAGGGGGAAGACATTTAAGATGATCACAGGGAATTAAAGGGGAGCTTAGAAATAAAATGGCAGCTGTTGATCAGCATGTGAATCGTAATAGAGTGGAAGATGGAAAATTTTATTTTTTACATGGCAAGTTGTTATGATCTGGAGTACGTTGTCTGAAAGGGTGATGGAAGCAGATTCAATGGTGACTTTCAAAAGGGAATTGGATAAATTCTTGAAGGGAAAAAAGTTTTCAAAACTATGGGGAAAGAGCAGGGGGAATGGGAATAATTGGGTAGCTCTTTCAAAAAGACAGCACAGACACAATGGGCCAAATGGCCTCCTGTACTATCTGGTTCTATTCTGTGGAGTCCATAAACTTTTATTTTCAAGGGTTAATAGGTCATTACTAGGAAGGAAGCAAAGAAAGTGGATTTAGACTTCTATGCCAAATCATAGCTCACTTAATGAGTAATGTTTCCAATGCTATTCTCACTGCCAAACTGTGAGCAGTGGCTGAGGATGTATGCCTGTGGATAGCCTGGGACCTAGAGGGCAGTTGTTGGATTTAGTTGCTAGGCTGGATGTGACGTTTAACCTTAGCTGTCAGATATCTGTTGAGAGGAATTTCTGTAGATAAGTGGCAGCTTATAAATGCCTAGATTGTACTTTCGGGATAGGCCAGGATATCAGGATTGGAAATATCAGCAGGAAATGACCACTTTCCTAATACTTTAAAAAAAAAAATAGTTGTATATTTTTGGCGCTTTCCACCAGGCAGAGAATGTCTTTCTTAGCTTATTTTGGACTGTACATATAGCTGCCATTGTAGATTCTTGTTGCATTAGATTGATCACTTAGCAGATTGTATATTGGGTATAACCTGTGTTCAGCTTAGTGCTGGGGCAATTGTAGCTGTTTCACTGTCACTTCTGAAGCTTTAAGATTGGTGATGTTGTTTCCTGTGTGCCATTGACTTGTTATTTCATTTTTTCTGCACCATGTGTTTGTCAGATTGGTGAAAGTGCTGATCTTTCAGGGATTCTGAAGAAAAGGCATTGATAAAGGAAACAGATTGTTATTCATAAACTTTTTAAAAACAATTTATTTTCTTCTTTAAACTTATTCATATGATTTAAAGGCAAGCCAGGCCTGTTTGAACAGTAACAACCACAAGATAAACCACAAGTCCTTGATATTAACTTAGCAATGTCAGTAAATGACAGAGTTTTCTAGACATTGGTTTTATAATTCTGGCAAATATTCACAATAGGAAGGAAGTCAACATACGAAATAGATGTCAGCATTGAACTGTGTACGTATGCATCCACAAATGATGATTATCTCAGTCCATTTAAGCTTCCTCTTCATCGTATTACATAGAATTTGCAACACAGGGAGCACAGCTTTCAGCCCAATGATTCACACTGGAATTGATACGAATCCTTCACACCTAACTTCATCTCCCACATCCACATATTAGACCATAAGACATAGGAGCAGAAATTAGGCCATTCGGCCCATCAAGTCTGTTCCGCCATTCATTCAAGGCTGATAAGTTTCTCAACCCCATTCTCTCGCCTTCTCCCCGTAACCTTTGATCCCCTTACCAATCAAGAACCTATCTATCTCAGTCTTAAATACACTCAATGACCTGGCCTCCACAGCCTTCTGTGGCAATGAATTCCATAGATTCACCACTCTCTTGGCTAAAGAAGTTTCTCCTCATCTCTGTTCTAAAAGGTCTTCCCTTTACTCTGAGGCTGTGCCCTCGGGTCCTAGTGTCTCCTACTAATGGAAACATCTTCCCCACGTCCACTCTATCCAGGCTTTTCAGTATTCTGTAAGTTTCAATCAGATCCCCCCTCATCCTTCTAAACTCCATCGAGTAAAGACCCAGAGTCCTCAGATGTTCCTCATATGTTAAGCCTTTCAAGCCTGGGATCATTCTCGTGAACCCTCTCCAGGGCCAGCGCATCCTTCTTGAGATACGGGGCCCAAAATTGCTCACAGTATTCTAAATATGGTCTGACCAGAGCCTTATAAAGCCTCAGCAGCACATCCCTGCTTTTATATTCTAGTCCTCTCAAAGTAAATGCCAACATTGCATTTGCCTTCCTAACTACCGACTCAACCTGCAAGTTAACCGTAAGAGAATCCTGGACGAGGACTCCCAAGTCCCTTTGCACTCCAGATTTCTGAATTCGCTCCCCATTTAGAAAATAGCCTATGCCTCTATTCTTCCTATCAAAGTGCATGACCTCACACTTCCCCACGTTATATTCCATCTGTCTCTTCTTTGCCCATTCTCCTAACCTGTCCAAATCCTTCTGCAGCCTCCCCGCCTTCTCAATACTACCTGTCCCTCCACCTATCTTTGTACCATCTGCAAACTTAGCCAGAATGCCCTCAGTTTCTTCATCCAGATCATTAATGTATAAAGTGAAAAGTTGTGGTCCCAACACTGACCCCTGCCGAACTCCACTAGTCACCGGCCGCCATCCTGAGAAGGACCCCCTTATCCCCACTCTCTGCCTCCTGCCAGACAGCCAATCTTCTATCCATGCTAGTACCTTGCCTCTAACACCATGGGCTCTTATCTTACTGAGCGGCCTTCTGGAAGTCCAAGTAGATAACATCCATTGGCTCTCCTTTGTCTAACCTACTCGTTACCTCCTGAAAGAATTCTAACAGATTTGTCAGGCATGACCTCCTCTTGATGAAACCATGCTGACTTTGCCCTATTTTACCATGCACTTCCCAGTATTCTAAATTTCATCCTTAATAATGGACTCTAAAATCTTACCAACGACCGAGGTCAGGCTAATTGGTATGTGATTCCCCATCTTTTGCCTCACTCCCTTCTTAAACAGGGGGGGTTACATTAGCGATTTTCCAGTCCTCTGGGACCCTCACTGACTCAAGTGATTCCTGAAAGATCACCACTAACACCTCCAGTATCTCTTCAGCTATCTCCTTCAGAACTCTGGGGTGTAATCCATCTGGTCCAGGTGAGGTATCCACCTTCAGACCTTTCAGTTTTTCTAGCACCTTCTCCTTGGTAATGGCCACCATACTCACCTCTGCCCCCCCAACTCTCTTGAACTTTGGGGATGTCACTCGTGTCTTCCACTGTGAAGACCTATTCAGTTCCTCCGCCATTTCTTTGTTCCCCACTACTACTTCTCCAGCGCCATTTTCCAGCGGCCCAATGTCCACTTTTACCTTTTATATATCTAAAAAAAACTCTTGCAATCTTCTTTTATATTACTGGCTAGTTTACCCTCATATTTAATCTTCTCCCTCCTTATTTCTTATATATTTCTTATTTCTTGCAAATATGCTGAGTAAGTGGGGTTCCCCATTGTTAAATAACAAATTGAATTTGTAATTATGATTAAATCATAAACCTAATGTTTGCAGCAAGAAATACCCAGCTAACACAGCTCTTTCCCAGCTCGAGTGAGACAAATGTTACTGCGGGAAAGTAATGTTTGTTGAGGGTAAATTGAGGGTAAATGTGAATTGGTCAATGTGTTGCTTTATAAGATCAAATGTACTTTACAGTGTGCCAAAGCTTGTTCACCTTTGAGAGTTAATTTTTATTTTGTAATGTTGAGTCAACTCACTTATTGGGAATTTTCTCCCTGCCTTTGGATTTAAACTGACTCTAAATGCGCCAGGGACTGACTGGGAAACCAGCAGCTGCTGCAGCCTGGTATTTTCAATAAACTCCCTGCCAGTACAGAGCACCGTTCTCGTGGTAACAGGGAGGGTGGTGGGACAAGGTGATGAGGCTCTTTAAAATAAAAATGGGCTTCTGAGCTTTATAAATGCAGCATTTGAGTACAAAAGCAAGGAAATTATTCTAAACCTTTCTTCAACATTGGTTAGGCCTCAGCTGGAGTTGTGTGTCCACTTTAGGAAGGTGTTAGGTCCTTGGAGAGGGTGTAGAGGAGATTTGTCAGAATGGTACCAGGGACGAGAGACTTCGGCTATGTAAGAAACTGGAGAAGCTGGATTGTACTCCTAGGAGCAGAGAAGGTTAAAGGATATTCAGAATCGTGAAGGGTTTTGATAAAGTAAGGAGAAACTGTTTCCAGCGGCAGGAGGTTCAGTAACCAGGGGGCTCAAGTTTAAGGTAATTGGCAAAGTTCCAGGGGGAAATTTAGTTTCTTTTAATGTGGCGAGTTCTGATCCAGAATGCACTGCCTGAAACCTGGAAGCAGATTCAATAGTAATTTTTAAAAGCGAATTGGATAAATACTTGAAAAGAGGAAATTTGGAGGGCTGTGGAGAAAGAGCAGGAGGAGGGTGTGGGGCTAATTACAAGCTCCTCTAAAGAGCCAGCATGTACTTTGTAGAATCATAGAATGGTTACAGCACAGAAAGAGGCCATTTGGCCCATCCTGTTCATGCTGGCCCTCTGCAGGAGCAACCCACCTATTCCCACCTCCCTACCCTTTCCCCAAAAGGCCGGCAATTTTTTTCCTTCAGGTGTTTATCGAATTCGCTTTCAAAGGCCTCACTTGGATCTGCCTCCAACGTTCCCTCAGGTGGAGTGTTCCAGACTCTGACCACTTGCTGCATATAAGAATATTTTTCCTCATGTTGGTTCTTTTGCCAATCACCTTAAAATGGTCTCCTCTGGTTCTTGCTTCTTCCACCATCGGGAACAATTTCTCCCTATCTATTCTGCCTAGGCTCCTCATGATTGTGAGCACTTCTATCAAACCGCCTCTCAATCTTCTCTCCTTCGAGGGAGAACAGTGCCACCTTCTCTAATCTATCCACATAACTGAAGCCCCTCACCCCCGGACCCATTTTGTAAATCTTTTCTGCAACCTTTTTCTAAATTCTGAATGTTTCTGTTTGAATTGAACTGTTCTTGTACACACCTGTGCTCCCAATCCAATCTGATTTTTCTTTGCAGAGGGGTTTCCGTTTCCGATATGGATGCGAGGGTCCATCACATGGAGGGTTACCCGGTGCTTCGAGTGAGAAAAACAAGAAAAGCTACCCAACTGTTAAGGTCATTATTTCAATATTAAAACTGCTTTATTTCTCCACTAAATGAGTGTGCACATGACTCTTAAGTATCTTGTTAAACGAGCCAGATCAGTTCCACTTGCACTGGAGCCTCAGTGTAAAGTGTTTTAAAAAAAAAAACAGGACTTTCACATTTTCGGAATTTGCAGAGATAAAGAACTAAAACAAAGCATCACCAGTTAATATTTTCAAATGTGTCTCGGCATTCAAAGAAATTTTCAGGGTATTTCTGTGGATATTTGTTAGGTCAGCAAATGAGTTGGCAGATGGTGGGTGGAATTCTGACTGTAGAATTTATATTTACAACATATTCAAATATGTACTTGATTAGATATTTGTGTGGGCTTAGGGCATTGGCGTATAAACTCTAAGCAGGAAATAACTTGGTGCTTAATACTGTAATCACAACTTTTACATCAGTCATAATGCTAATATTTTAGCTTTGAGACCTGTGGTGGAAGATGATGTTAAAAATATACAGATTTTTATTTGCTGTAGAATTTTGTCTGCAAGGAACTTCCTTGAACTTTATTTGTTATCGAGGGGTAAGCATTCTGTACCCCTCCCTTCCACAGTTTGTACTGAGGCGATCAAACCCTTGCTGAAAAGGATGTCGAGATCACTTAGTCCACCTTAAATCACTGAACAAAATGAGTGTTTCTTCAGTTTAAAGTGTGTAGCTCAAGTCAGTTCAGCCCCTGGCATCTGTTGTTTAATCAAATGTAGAGCTGAAAATGGGAAGCTAAAATGGGAACAAAACTAGTGCTGAAATTTAAATGCTAAAATATCAATGTCAGAGGAAACAGAAATCCCAAGAGGGAACTGTAGTCTTTGTACGGTTCCTCTAACCTGTTCTGTTCTGTGCCTCATCTCAAAGGCTGAATCAGCTGTCAGTGATTTATAGCGACAAGCAGTTTGCATTTACATCTTCAGTGTAGTAATACCGTGCCTGAAGTCAAATCATTTTATATGCCTGAAGGTTCTCAGCTGTTCCAGATCTCTTGTCTCACCTCTGAATATTTCCTGGTACTTTTCGAGGCTCTGCTTTTGGGAGTCTCGGTCACTATGAGTCACTCCTACAATGGAGCTCAGAAGCCATTGTGCTCAATACAAGGCAATTACCTAATTCCAATCATTGACCTCTGACACCCAAAAATGCACTTCATCGAGAACAGAGAAGACTGATGGGTGACCTGATCGAAGTCTTTAGAATTATGAAGGGGTCTAGTGGGATAAACATAGAGAAGAAATTTCCACTTGCAGGAGGGCGGGGGTGGGGGTGGATGGGTGGGGGCAGGGGGGTGCCAGAAATAGAAGTTATGAATACAAAATAGTCACAAATAAATCCAACAGGGAATTCAGGAGAAGCTCCTTTATCCAAAGAATGGTGAGATTGTGGAATTCGCTACCATAGTGTTTGAGATGAATAGTTTAGATGCATTTAAGGGAAAGCTAAACACAGGGAGAAAAGAAGGATCTGCTGATAGGTGATTGGATGAAATAAGGTGGGTGAGATGTTAATTCTGTACAGGTGATGGGCGTTAACAGGAATTCCCTTCTGCCTATAAATAGGAACAGACTGAAACTGGTTGTTGGCTTAGGAGGAGTATGTTTGTTAGTAAAATCTTGTAACAGTGTGTAAAGGGTCTACCCTTCAACAGGGTATTCCTGTCTGGAATATAACAGGCGGCTATGGGGAGATAGACCCGCTGGGGTCCATGACTTGTTTGTGATGTAAAATTCTATGAAGTCTGCAGTTTGTATCAAGTGAGTTCAAAATATTGATTTCCTTGAAACTAGTTGTATGTATCACATTTTGTGACTTCATTCCTGTGACTCAGAGGGATTGAATTTCCATTGTGGTTGAAGATATAAATCTCTCCCTTAACGGATTGTATTGGTCTTTGTTTGTTTGAACTTTGTTTTTCTGAGTGAGTTGGAGATGGAGAATGGGGTAGTGTGATTCTACCCATTTGATTTCTAAGATTTGTGCCTCACCTATTTATGATCTGCTGCTGACCACAGCCCCCAACAGTCACCAAGATCCCATGGCTGCATTTTCTCAAACCTCCAATGAGACCCAGTCAAAGAGGGTTCAACTATGAGGGCAGGTTTCATACATTAGGCTTTGTATTACCTCAGTTACCAAAGATTAAGAGGTGATCGAATTGAGGCGTTTTAAAATAATTAGAGGATTCGATAGGGTCAAAAGAAAGAAACTATTTCCACTGGTCAGAGTGGGAGTGCAGAACAAGGGGGTGAAAATCTTAAAATTCGAGCCAGACCATTCAGGGATGATGTCAGGAAGCACTTCTTCACACAAAGGGGAGTGGAAATCTGGAGCTCTCTCCCCCAAAAATCTGTTGAAGCTGAGGGTCAATTGAAAATGTCAAGACTGAGATGATTTTTTGTTTGGTTAGGGTATTAAGGTGTACAGATGGATTAAAGTACAGATCAGGTGTATGATTAAATGGTGGAGCAGGCTCAAGGGGCTGACTGGCCTTGTTCTATGTTCCTACAGAATCATTTCCCATTTCTCCCATTGTTCTTTTTACTCACGGACCACAAAGTCTTTTGTCATTTTGAACATCTCTGTTGTTGAAACATGAAAGAGAGGGTTTGTATGTTTAAAAAGTGCAGCTCTGTGTTCCAAAAATGCTGTGATCTCATCTTGAGCCTGCATGCTATGCTGATGGTTATATAACTTTCTAATCATGCCAATATTTATATGGGTGAATAAGCGATATGACATCCCAGAAGGAAATGACACTCACGTGGAGTGTCTTTAGGGCTGCAGAGAGAAATGTCTGTCCGCGTGCTTGCTATTTCACAGGATGTGCTTCCCACCAGTGCTGCTTCTCAATAAGATAGAGGAATCATTCGCTTCTTGAATGCTTCCTCCTCCCAAACTTTAATTAAAACATCTTGGTAAGGGGACTAACTAAAACAAGGCTATGGGGAAGAAGCTAGTGTGTGGAATTAAATTAGACAGGTCATTCAAAGAGCTGACAAAGGCATAGTGGGTTGAATGGCCTCTTGTACCGTAAGCTTCTATAATTATAAGAGACTGACTTTAGTTGGTGTTGTTGCTGTATTTGAAAGCATTGTCCGAATTGAATCGGATATACAAGGAGGAATAATTGGACGTTTAGATTAATTTTGCCAACAATCCATTGATATTTCCATCTTTTGTAATAATTGGAAGGAAATTGTAATAAATGTAAAATTGTAAGTGGTCTCTATTTTTAAAACATCTTGATAAATGCCAGACCTGCTGAGTTTTTCCAGGTAATTCTGTTTTTGTTTTTGATAAATGCTAGTCTTGGTATTGTGCTCTGAATATTTAATTTGATAATCTGTGGTTTACTGGCTTCTGTATGAACTTTTACACTGAAGATTGATTGTGAAGGGGATATCTTAAAAAATGGAATATCTTCCATGTTTAAATAGACCTGTACAGTAATCCAGAGTGTTGCTGTGTTTTGCCAAGTAAGATGATGGGATAATCAAGTATAAATTGTGAGCAGTAAATCATTTTTAGTGGCAATGCTGCCAAGTTATATTAATATGGAACCTGTGCTAACCAGCCTTCATCTTTTTCACTCCCTTCTGTACTTCACCAGAAAAAATAATTATTTTTCTCTATTAATTTTCTCAATGACAATATTGTCAAATCAATCGTACTTTGATTTTGATGCTATTTTAAAAATTAATTGAAAGAAAAAGATTTTAAATGTCTTAGTGTCCAAAATGTCTGTTGTTTTGTTCTCATTATATAAGTAATGTGTGTGTGAATATATATTGGGCAAGATTTTAACTTGCTCAAAACCCATTCATTTAGGGTTAAAATCACCCATTATCCAGATATAAATTTTAAAAAGTACTTTTATTTTCAAGAAGTACCATTGATTTGATAATATTGTCATCGAGAAAATTAATAACAAAAAATAGATATCTTCTTTGGTAAAGTATGGAAGGGAGTGAAAAAGATGAAGCGGGCTGATCTTTAGGGCGATACTGCAGGAACAAAGTCAAACCCTGAACCCTTCAACGCAAAGGTGTTTGTTTTGTTTGAATGGTTGGAAAATTGGTAATAAAGGGGCAATAACTTAGTATTAGCCCTAGAAGAGAAATGGGGAATTTTGAAGAACCTATTTAATGTGGAGCATCATGGTAAGTGGAATGCGTTGCTTCAAGTGGCTGTTGAATTAGAGACTATAACAGGATTTGCAAGTGAATTGGGTTCTTATTGTTAAAGGATGCAGGGAAATGGATTTCATGTAAATGACTTAAATTGAAGAGCTAACATTGGCACAGGTATAGAGGGTTGAATGGCCTTTTGTGCTGTAATTTCTCTGATATGACAGAATTCCAGTAAACGTGCTGTGGGGCTTTTCAATTTCTGTCATATTCTCACAACCGCTTCAGCAACTATTTCCATGTTTTTGTCTGGTTTAAGGTAGCAGAAAAGAAATACACAAAGGTAGAGTTGATTTCTGAGCTATTCTAAGAGCATGTGCTGCTGTTAATGTGGGGGAAATCCCTGGTATTTCCGAGATTCATAATACAGCCATGTGGCTGAAGGCAGCCAGTGTATATTTGGTTCCTCTTCAGGGAACTACATGTGACTCAGTAGCTGTAACTCATTCACAGTCAGGAATATTCTGCCAAAGCCATGTGGTTCTTGGTGTTGAAAATTGGGAAGTTCCCCTTGTGTCATAAGTGGAGCCCCACTCAACATGTTTTGAAATTGCAATAATTGATTAAATATATCTGAATGGGTGATATTGATTCTGTTTTTGGTATCGTAAACAGTTTTAAATTACCCTACCATGAACTTGAATTGGGACAAAAAAGACAATTATTCAGCATTTCATGAGCAGTACTGGGCCATACAAATTTAAAGACTTTGGAACTCTCTTCCTCACAAGGCAGTGGAAGCACAGTCTTTGAATATTTTTAAGGCAGAGGTGGATAGATTCTTGATAAGCAAGAGGGTGATAGGTTATTGGGGTAGGCGGGTGCAGATTTGAGGTTACTATCAGATCAGGCATGACCCAATTAAATGGCAGAGCAGGCTCGAGGGGCTGAATGGCCTCCTCCTGCTCCTCGTTCGTATGTTCGTAAGACCTTTCTTCCTCCTTTTTGGATGGGACATTAAACCAAGTCCCCAGCTCACCTCATCAGATGAAGGTAAAAAACCCAATTGCAGAATTTGAGGCTCAGAGTACCCCTGGTGTCCTGGTCAATATCCACCAGCCTCCCTAGGTGGCTACACTTCAAATGGTAATTCATTTCTGAAGTGATTTGAGATATTTTGAAGATGTGCTAAGATGTTTATTAGAGCTGCAATTCCATCCCTAGGTTTCCTGAAGGTAAAAATTCCACTCATGGAGATCACTGTTTGAACATTTCCAGTGCATTGAGCAAAGTATCCCCTGGAGGTGACTGTAGAAATAGTCACTGATGGATGTAATTTCATTAGGCTTTTCCCCAAGCGTGGACAGGATACAGCCACAGAAAACCAGCAGAACATCCATTGTCTGGTTCTAACACTCCAGCTCATGACAGATTGTGCAATAGCAAGTTGCACCCATCAATACGAGACTATCACATCTTCCTGCCAAATAGTTCCTAAAACCTTCACCTACTGAATATTACAGTTTTTTCAAAAGGGAAAAGCATTTAAGGTTTTCATGCAGTCAGTGATGTTCCCGAATCTAACTATGCAAATAAGCTAAAATATCAGAACTGAGATTGATTAATCAAATAGTAATTTCGTTCCTTCAGTCTAGTGGGACACTTGCACATTATTTGCCCCTCTATGCTTTTTTTTTGCAAAAATATACTTTATTCATAAATCTTCAAAAACATTTCGAACCATTTCAATATCGCCATTACAAAAATACAATCAGGTTCAACTTTTACAACATGAATCACAAGGTGTATCAGTACAAACAATGAATATTACAATCATTGGCAGACATTCATTTTAATCTGTACAGCCTGAGGGGCTCTTTACAGTTCCCAACCCCCCCAGTGCACTGTGGCAGAAAGGTCTTAGACAGCGACCCTTCCCCATTGCGCCTTTGCGGCGGCTGCCCCAAGCTTAACTGTGTCCCTCAGCACGTAGTCCTGGACCTTGGAATGTGCCAGTCTGCAACACTCGGTCGGGGACAACTCTTTGCGCTGGAAAACCAACAAGTTTCGGGCAGACCAAAGAGCGTCTTTCACCGAGTTGATGATCCTCCAGCTGCAGTTGATGTTTGTCTCGGTGTGTGTCCCTGGGAACAGCCCGTAGAGCACAGAGTCCTGTGTCACAGAACTGCTCGGGATGAACCTCGACAGAAACCACTGCATCTCTCTCCAGACCTTCTTCGCAAAGATACAATCTACAAGGAGGTGAACAACAGTCTCTTCCCCACCACAGCCACCTCGAGGGCAACGTGCAGAGGGGGTGAGACTCCTGGCATGTAGGAAGGATCTTACAGGGAGGGCCTTTCTCACCACCAGCCAAGCTACATCTTGGTGCTTGTTGGAAAGTTCTGGCGATGAGGCATTCTGCCAAATGACTGACAGTCTGCTCAGGGAACCATCCCACAGGATCCACCCTCTCCTTTTCCCTCAGGGCCTTTAAGACGTTACGTGCCAACCACTGCCTGACGGACTTGTGGTCAAAGGTGTTTCTCTGCATAAATTTTCCCACGAGGGACAGGTGGTACGGCACGGTCCAACTACTTGGAGCGTTCCGCGGCATCGTGGCCAGACCCATCCTTCGTAACACTGGGGACAGGTAGAACCTCAGCATGTAGTGACACTTGGTGTTTGCTTACTGAGGGTCTACGCACAGCTTGATGCAGCCGCACACAGAAGTGGCCATCAGTATGAGGGCGACGTTGGGCACGTTTCTTCCCCCTTTATCTAGAGGCTTGTACATCATGTCCCTGCAGACACGATCCATTTTCGACCTCCAGATAAAGCGGAAGATGGCTTGGGTGATCGCCACCACACAGGAGTGTGGAATGGGCTAGACCTGCGCCACGTACAGCAACAGCGAGAGTGCCTCACACCTGATGACCAGGTTCTTACCCGCAATGGAGAGGGAGCGTTGCTCCCACAGCCCAGTTTCGTTTTCACCATAGACACTCGCTCCTTCCAGTTTCTAACGCGTGCCCTGGTCCCTCCGAACCATATCCCCAGCACCTTCAGGCCGTCAGCCCTGACAGTGAAGGGGTCAAAGGATCGATCAGCCCAGTTCCCAAAGAACATGGCCTCGCTCTTCCCACGATTTACCTTGGCTCCCGAGGCCAGTTCGAACGGGTCGCAGATGTGGATAAGTCTGCGCACCAACAGCCGATCCGAGCAGAAGACGGCGACATCGTCCATGTACAGGGAGACTTTGACCTGAGTGCCTCCACTACCTGGGATCGTCACTCCTCTTATGCCCAGATCCTTCCTGATGGACTCAGCAAAGGGTTCTATGCAACACACGAAAAGAACAGGCGAGAGAGGGCAGCCCTGCCTGACTCCAGATTTAATGGGAAAGCTATCTGATTCCCACCCATTGATAGAGACTGTACTACTGATGTTAGTGTAGAGCAGTTGGATCCAATTGTGAATTCCCTCCCCAAACCCCATTTTGGAGAGCACATCCACCATGTAGGTGTGTGATATTCTGTCAAAAGCCTTCTCCTGATCCAGGCTGATGAGGCAGGTATCCACACCCCTGTCCTGTACATAGGCAATCGTATCCCTGAGCAGCACGAGGCTGTCAGAGATCTTCCTGCCCGGCACAGTGCAGGTCTGGTCAGGGTGGATCACCAATTCCAGAGCGGATTTGACCCGATTGGCGATGACCTTGGACAGAATCTTATAGTCCACATTCAACAGTGAAATGGGTCGCCAATTTCTAATTTCCTCCCTTTCCCCCTTGTGCTTGTAGGTGAGGGTGATGATGCCTTTCCTCATGGATTCTGACATACTGCCGGCCAGGAGCATACTCTCGTACACTTCTAGCAGGTCTGGGCCGATCCAGTCCCACAGAGCCGAATAGAACTCCGCCAGCAAGCCGTCGCTTCTGGGAGTTTTACTCTTCTCGAAGGACTCAAGGGCCTCAGTCAGTTCGTCAGGAGTTAGCGCTTTGTCCAGGCTCTCCTGTGTACTGTCGTCTAAGACCTCCGTGATAGAGGACAGGAAGGACTGGGAGGCCGTGCCTGTGGGCTTCACGTCATATAATCCGGCATAGAAGGATTTGCTAATCCTCAAAATGTCAGATTGCAATGACTTAACTGAGCCGTCTTCTTCCTTCAGGCTGCTGATCACAGAGCCCTCTCTGTGTACCTTTTGGAAGAAGAAACGTGAGCACATCTCGTCCTGCTCCACGGAGCGGACTCTGGAACGGAAGATGATCTTGGCGGCCTCCGAGGCAAAGAGTGAGGCTTGCTGGCTCTTCACCTCTTGGAGTTCCTCCTTGACATCGACCCCCATCGACTGCAGCCAGAGCAGATTCTGCATGTTTTTCTGGAGTCGGGACATTTCCCTCTGTTCCTTTCTAGCTTTCTGGGTGCCTTTGAGGATGAAAAACTTCTTGATGTTTCCCTTGTTCACTTCCCACCAGTGTGTCAGTGACTCAAAGTGGGGTTTCATGGTTCTCCAACCTTTGTAATCCCTCTTGAGCTCCTCAATGTTCTCTGGGGTCAGCAGTTTCACGTTTAACTTCCATGCCCCCCTGCCAGTTGGGGGGTCATTGTTAGAGGTGCTATATAAATGCAGGTTTCCTTTAGTGACCCTTGTAAGGTCATCCTGGTTATCTTGAAGGTTAGCGAATGATGGTCAGAAACCAGGGTTTGCAAACGGTGTGAGTTGCCTTGGTTGAGTTTTCACTGAACATTGATCAGAACAAAATTAACCAACTTGTTAACTGGTTGTGAAATTGACCACCATTCAATTCACGCATCATCAGACAAGCTGCTGAGTCATTGGGCGCCCTTTCGTAACCTAGAAAAGATGGTCCACTATTTTGTAACTGCTTTTCGTGTCCATTAAGATAATGGAAGTAGAAAATGGGCAACGATTTCTGCACTTTGAGTGTCAGAGTTTTGAACAGCAACCTTACACTCTGATCTCACTGCACCAGGGCTGCTGTTCCCATCCCTGCAGGAATCCTGCCCTTGGGAAGTTAGACTGTTAATTTAGTGAGACTTGTGGAGTTGCAGCTAATTTCCAAGTGCATTAGGAATTTGGATGAGAACAGCCAAATTTCCCACATAAACACTGCCCAAAAAAATGGAAGTCTTGCATTTCCATAGCCCCTTTCATGACTGCGTGACGTCCCAAAGTGCTTTACAACCAATGAAGGACTGCTTCAAGTGTAGTTACTGTTGAAATGTAGGAAACGCAGCAGCCAATATCTGCACAGCAAGCTCCCATAAGCAGCAATGTGATAATAAGATAATGTTTCTTTAATGACATGTGATAAGTATTTGCCCAGGACACCAGGAATAATTTCCCTGCACTTTGGAATAGTGCCATGGGATCTTTTACATACACTTGAGAGAACAGATATGACCTTTGTTTATTGTCTTATCTGAAGGGTTGCCCCTCCAACAGTGCATGACTCCATCGCTACTGACCCTCTGACAGTGCGGCGCTCCCTCAGTGCTGACCCTCTGACAGTGCGGCGCTCCCTCAGTGCTGACCCTCTGACAGTGCGGCGCTCCCTCAGTGCTGACCCTCTGACAGTGCGGCGCTCCCTCAGTGCTGACCCTCTGACAGTGCGGCGCTCCCTCAGTGCTGATCCTCTGACAGTGCGGCGCTCCCTCAGTGCTGACCCTCTGACAGTGCGGCGCTTCCTCAGTGCTGACCCTCTGACAGTGCGGCGCTCCCTCAGTAGCACACTGGTGGTGTCAACCTAGATTATGTGTTCAAGTCTCTAGAGTGAAAATTTTCATTGCACTGAACTGTGGCCTAGATTTGAAACCAGATCTCCGATTTGAAAACAAAACTGCTCAAAATCCATAATGACCAAAAAATTAGCACAGAATTCTCATCAGACACCCACAATGCCATATGTGACGCTCTACAGCAAGAGGGCCAAGTTGTAAAGTTTATTGTTGAAGAATAATTAAAGTATTTCATTCCCCCAAAGCATTCTTGGGGAGCTCAGTGGTAATGGTGATCAGATAAGATGTTTATCATGACATAAAATTTAGCTATAGTTTTTCATTAAAAAAAAAATCCAATGATATACGAAACAAAATTAATACTCGATCTTGGAGATATGTCTGATGCAAGTCAGGAGCAAGTGTTCACCATCATCCCCGCATACATTCTTCATCTCATGGCTTGAGAGAGGGAGATCTCCTTCTTGATTTAATGGATTCCTGAGAGATTTTGCTATCAGGCCAAGAGAGCATGGACTGAGGATTGTGAAGAATCAATTTGGGGAAATATTGCTGGAATGGAATACGGGTACAGTGTCTCAAAACCAGCAACCACCGGGAGGCTGTGCCCAATTTTGGGTTGGGTGGTTTGGGCCAAGCCAGATTGGGTGGGGTTAAGGGTTGCTCAGCACAGGAATAGATCTGCACACAAGCAGTGAAGGGGTTAACTAGTCCAATGCCACCATCGTGCCAATGCAGCGCCTAGCTGAATTGTCCGGGTAAGTCATTTTTTAAATTTTACTCAAGTTGATGCATGGCACATTGGGAAAAAGTCCAGTTTTCGGACATCTCTGGTTTTTGGACAATCGGGTTTGAGACACTACCTAGGCAATTAAAAAGCTTTCAAGGGCATTTATTTATGAACTAAGTGGGAGCGGGTTAAGTTAATGTTCCAGAAGGGATGATATTAGACGGACCTCATATTGTGCGGAGATGTTTTAGTTTATCAATAATGTTGTTGTCTATTCTGTTTAGATATGCAACTACGTTGGACAGGCAAAGATCGTTGTTCAGCTGGTGACCTTTGGCAGAGATACTGTACATCTCCATGCCCACAGTCTTGTCGGTAAACAGTGTGAGAAAGGAATATGCTTAGTTCAAGTGGGGCCAAAGGAAATGGTTTCAACGTAAGTTAGAGCCTCTCCTTCAGAATGCTTTTTAAAGTTAATCTGACTCTTAGAACCATCTCTTTCAATGAATGTCATCATGTTACTAGACTTTGAAAGCTTTTTCGTTACATTAACTAGTTTGACTTGCCAAGTTTTTATCATCAGGCCATCAATGCTCGCTGAGTGTGTTAGGCAGCTGCTTCATATACCAGCTCCCCAAATCCCCAGGGTAAGGCAAGAAATCCACATCTAATCATAAGGTGGAACTGGGAGAAGTTCCTGCTCGACTCTGAGATAATTGAGTGAGCATTGAGCTTGTTTATCCATCACATGTCACTAAGGCAGTACAAGACTGGAAAAGGCCATCGGTCTGCTCTCAGTGACCATATACTCTATCTCACTTTACCTCCTATGCATTCTAGAGGCCTGTGTGTACACACAAATGCCACTCTTTGAAATTTATAGCACCATACAAAGACAAACAAAGGCTGTTCAGAGGGGCATGGACTCTCTGGGGAACTTGAACTTGGGATTCTCAGAATTGATGCTGGGCTTGGGGCATGTGCCAGGAATCTGTAAACTAAACAATCTTGTTACATAGACATACATTGCTCGTCAATTATGACGTTTGTTGTTTCTCCAGATTTCCAAACCTTGGTATCCTTCACGTAACGAAGAAAAATGTTGCCAGCACACTCGAGCAGAGAATGACTCAGGCTTATGTGATGGGTTATAATAATGGGGTTGTAATTCACCCAGAATTAAACCATCGACACAGTGAGAGTTATGGTCAAAGGGAACTCACAGGTCAGTTTCATACTATTTACAATTAACGTGCAATTTCCCATTTACTTTAATATTTTGATAAAGATTCTCTTGGAGACAGTAGGAAAATGGTCTAACAAGGACTGTTAGTCCTTGAAGATAAATGTAAAAATTGAAAATATTGTACAAGATTTTTAAGGTAATTGACAAAAAAAACCAGTGAGATAAGATGAGAATTATCTTCACACAGCGAGTTGTTGTGATCTGGGACATGCTGCTTAAAAGGAAGATGGAAACCGATTCAATAATAGCTTTCAAAAGAAAATTGGATAAATACATGAAAAGGGAAAGTTTTCAGGTCTTTGGGGAAAGAGCAGGTGGAGTGAAATTAATTGGAAAGATTTTTCAAAGAGCTGGCATGGCCACAATAACCTCCATATCTCATCCCCTCCCTACCTCTGGAATCTCCTCCAATCTCATAACCCTCAGATTTCTGCGCTCCTCCAGTTCTGGCCTTGGTGCATCACTTATTGGTGGTCATGTCTTCAGCTGCTCTGGACCCTACGCTCTGGAATTCCCTCCCTAAACCTCTCCTCCTGTCTACTTTTAAAGACAGTCCTTAAAACCTACATCCTGGGCCAAGCATTTGGACACCTGCCCGATATTGCCCTATGTGGCTCAGTGTCAGATTTTGATTGAAGTATGTGTGATGCCTTGGAAACATTTTGCTAAGTTAAAGGAGCTATATAAATATCAGTTGCTGCTGTTGTTAATTTGCTTTGTGTCTCTTACATGAGAATGGTAATGATGCAGGATTGTGATACCTGTTTGCAGAGCACGAAAAGGATTTAATCCACCAGGCGTCAATACAACAGGCAAAAGAAATGGACCTCAGTGTTGTGCGCCTCATGTTTACAGCACTTCTTCCAGACAGCAGCTGTCAATTTACACGGAAACTGGAACCTGTTATTTCCGACCCAATCTACGACAGCAGTAAGCAGACTTTGTAAATCCCCATGTTGGCAGTAAACCAGAATGTTGTAAAAGTTTCACCTGTTTGATCATCCTTTTATTTTAAGTCTGTTTTCTTTGTCTTTCATATCACAGAGTATTTGGTTTTTGTTCGGTAAATTGACATTTTAACAAGGGTCTAAATTAGGGAAGCGAATGATATATTAGCCTTTATTACGAAGGAGTTGGAGTATAAGAGCAAAGAAGTGATATAACAGTGACATAGGGTCTTGGTGAGACCACGTCTGGAGTACCGTGTATAGCTTTGGCCCCCTTACCTATGGAGGGGATATACGTGCCATAGAGGAGTTGTAACAAAGGTTCATGAGGCTGGTTCCTGGGATGAGGACATTGTCCTATGAGGAGAGATTCAGGGACCAGGTCTATGTTTGTGGAATTTCAAAGAATGAGAAGTAATCTAATTGAAATATAAAAAATTCTTAAGAGGCTTGACAGGGTAGATGCTGGGAGGATGTTTCCTATGGAATCTAGAATATGGGACCATAGTCTTGGTAGAATATGAGCCCGGTCATTTTGATCTGAGATGAAGAGAAATTTCTTTACTCAAAGGATTGGGAATGTTTGGAATTCTCTCCCCCGGAGAAGTGTGCCTGTTCCATTGTTGTCTCAAATCTTTTTAACAATCTATAGGTTTTTGGATGCTAAAGAAATTAAGGGTATGGGGATGGCCTGTGAAGGTAAAGTTGATGTAGGTAAAGCATGAAGTTATTGAATGGCAGAACAAGCTTGAAGGGCTGAATGGCCTCCTCCTGCTCCTGTTCCTTATGTTTTTATGCTGTAACTTGATAGCCATGTTGCTGCAGTGCTCTCTGGGTGTGAATGATGTGGTAAGGCCAGCATTTATTATGCATTCACAGTTGCCCTGAGAAGGTGGTGGGGAGTCCTGCCCTTAAGTCACTGCAGTCTGTGTAGCGATGGTGCTCCCGTAGTGCTGTTAGGGAGGGAATTGCAGGATTTTGACCCAGTGACGATGAAGGAACAATGGTTTTCATTCAAGTCATCACCGGAAGTGATGGTGGTAATGTTTGTAGAACTGTAAGCTTGGCAAATTGGTGCAGTCCAGCCTGTAAATCTGACTACAGGGCCTGAACAACCACAAGAAAATGGGCAACCTTTGCTTGATTCTGACCAAACCACTATACGTATTTTGAATGGAAGTGCTTGCATAAACAATAATACTGACCATAAATTAATTTCAGAAAAATAAAGATGGTGTTCTTTCCCAAAACAATGCGTTTTATAATGAAACAGACTTTATAGAATAATTTATACGTGTCTCATACAGTGTGAATGTCTCGAAATCGGGTGAAATGCATTCCACTTCATAATTAGAGTTTCGAGGTGATCTCATTGAAATTTACATAATTCTTACAGGGCGAGACAGGGTGGATGTGGATAGGATGTTTCCCCTGGCTAGTGAGTCTAGAACCAGGGGATACAGTCTTAAATGGCCTGCCCCTTATTCTGAGACTGAGGTGAGAAGGACTTTCTTCACTGAACGTGGTGAATCTTTGGAATTCTCTACCCCAGAGGGTTGTGGAAACTCAGTCACTGAGTATGTTTAAGACAGAAACTGATAGATTTCTGGATACTAATGGCATAAAGGGATATGGGGATAGTGGGGAAAAAAAATGGCATCAAGATAGATGATCAGCCATGATCTGAATGGTGGAGCAGGCTCGATGGGCCAAATGGCCTATTCCTGATCTATTGACTCTCTCCATTGACTTCCATTGGAGCGTGGGATGTGAAACTAATAGCATTCCCGATCTCGTCAGTTTCCTGATGGGCCAGTTTCATTAAAACTTTTCCCATCTATATTTCCCATTTGCCATCAGAGACCCAAATGTTAATGTTAAGTAAACACCTTTTTAACGGAGAAGAATGTGTGTTAAATGTGCTTGATCTGAATGTGCTATTTTGAAGGAGGGGAGAGTGGAACAGAATAAAGTCCAAACAATAGCAAATGCAGATTGAATGCATCTGTTCGAAAAATTGGAGAGAGCCTTTGATAAATGAGAATTTCAAATTTATGTCTGTTCAAAGTTGAAGGGTCAGTAACTCAAACTCACATTGAGTTCATCAAAACCAAAAACCACAGCAAGTTGAATTCTCACATTTTGATGATGATGGTCGGAAATTTACTGCACGTTGCTGACCTTCCCAAAGCCTTCCTCAACTTAAGTTATCGTTAGAGAGTTTACAGAGACCATTTAGGAGGAAGAGTAATTATCTGTAAATCTACCCGATTTGAGAGCGAGGAGCAGTGTGAGAGAGACGGGGTGAAAGGGAACATGAATGAGAAAGGAAATGCCGAGGGATACTGAAGAGAGGGAAATTGAGAGAATAAAGGAATGAAATGAGTGAATGAGGAAGGGAAGGATAATAGAGAAAGCATGGCAATTCCAAATCAACTCTGGAAAGTCAGTTAACAACGGCGATATCCATGAGTGAAATGAACCAAGTCAACAATATTGTTGCGCTGAGCAACTGCTCCATCTGTTGTCTTCTGCAGGGAGAGAGAGAGAGAGTTCTAACCATTCAATAATTCAATTCTATGACATGCTGACTGCTGGACAGAAACTCACCCTCAGGCTGGGCATGCTGTACACTCCAGTATCAATATTGGGGTCTCTCCCAGTCCTTTAAATTGTCACCTCAGTGAGATCAGCCATGGCACAGTGGGTAGGATGCTCACCTCTTGAGGCAGGAGGTGGTTGGTTCAAACTCCATTTCAGAGATTTGAATACAAAATCTAGGCTGTCCCTCCAGTGGGGGAGTGAGGGAGCATAGCACTGCCAGAGGTATCGTCTTTCAGATGAGGCAATACACCGAGGCCCTGTCTGCTTCTCCAGTGGAATAAAAGATCTCACATAACTCATTCTCCTGGCCAATATTTAATCCTCAGCAAATGTCACTAAAGCAGATGATCTGGTCATTATCACATTGCTGTTTGTGGGATCTTGCTGTGTATAAATTGACTGCTGCATTTCCTACATTACAACAGCAACGACAGTTCAAGAAGTTCTACTTTGGCTGTAAAGTACCTTGTGATGTCCTGAGGATGTGACGGGTGCTATAAAATTAGAGTCTGTCCTGTTTGAAATTGCATTAGTCGACAGCACAGAGTGACTCAGTGATGACGAGAGATGTATTTTAAAGAGCCAGCAGCATTTGATCCATCTTCACAACAGCAACAAAAAGTGTGAATTTTGTCTTTTGCATTCTCTTTCCGTTATCACAAGGGGCGCTGAACTTTTATTTTCAATGTTACAGAGGCACCAAATGCATCAAATTTGAGGATTGTCAGAATGGATAAGACTGCTGGATGTGTGATTGGAGGAGATGAAGTTTACTTGCTCTGTGATAAAGTCCAGAAAGGTAATATTATTCAGGAAGTGCTACAGTTATAT
Organism: Carcharodon carcharias; assembly: GCF_017639515.1. Lineage (NCBI taxonomy): Eukaryota > Metazoa > Chordata > Chondrichthyes > Lamniformes > Lamnidae > Carcharodon > Carcharodon carcharias. The sequence goes on along the minus strand of NC_054467.1, from coordinate 1,940,348 downwards.
CTCAATGTAAAATATCCAATGTTTGCTCATGATGCTCACTGCTTATTGAGCCAGGCTTTGATCCTGTTATAATTACTGACTTTGTGTCTGTGCGTGTGTCCGTCTCTCTCCACCTGCCTGTGTCTGCCCGTCCGTGTGTCTCTGCCCGTGTGTCTCTGCCTGTATGCACCTGTGTCTGTGTGTGTGGATATACCCCAATTCTCTGCCATATGACCTTATGAAACTTTCAATAACTCCATTATGAATAGGTATTTCCACAGTCTAGCTGTCTTCCTTAATGTAGAGTTCAAATGACTTGTATCGGTTTAAAATAAAGGTATGCATGATTAAACCCTGATTTTAATACTCCAGGATAAACTGACCTTCACTTCTAATGAGCGGCTTTTTGGGGCAATTCCAACTCTCTCCTGCTGAGCCTCCCATCCTCCACCCTCTGTAAACTTCAGCTCATCCAAAGTTCTGCTTCCCATATCCTTACTCACACCAAGTCCTATTCCCTTTGTGCTCACTGACATACGCTGGCTTCTGGTCCAGCAACGCCTCAGTTTTAAAATTCACATCCTTATTTTCAGATCCCTCCATAGCCTCACTGCTCTCTCTCTCATATCTTCATGTAACCCCTCAAATGTCTGAGATCTCTGCGCTCCTCCAATTCCGGTATCTTGAGCATCCCTGCTTTAATCGCTCCAACATTGGAGAGTGTGCCTTGAACTGCCTTGGCCCTAAGTCCTGGAATTCCTTCCTAAATCTCTCCACCCCTTTCTCCTTTCAGGTATTCCTTAAAACCTGCCTCTTTATCCAAGTTTGGGTTACCTGTTTAAATAACACCCTATGTGGCTTAGTGTCAAATTTTATCTACTACCCATGTGAAGGTGCTATACAAATGCAATTCTTTTAATATTTATTCTTTCACTGGCTAGACCAGCATTTCTTGTCCATCCCTAATTACCCTTGAGAAAGTGGTGGTGAGCTGCCTTCTTGAATTGATGCAGTCCATGTGGTGTAGGTACACCCACAGTGCTGTTAGGGAGGGAGTTCCAGGATTTTGACCCAGCGACAGTGAAGGAACAGCCGATATATTTCCAAGTCAGGATGGTGAGTGACTTGGAGGTGAACTTCCAGGTGGCGGTGTTCCCATCTATCTGCTGCCCTTGTCCTTCTATATGGCAGTGGTCGTGGGATTGGAAGGTGCTGTCTCAGGAGGCTTGGTGAGGTGCTGCAGTGCATCTTGTAGATGGTACACACGCTGCTACTGTGCGTTGGTGGTGGAGGGAGTGAATGTTTTAAGAGCTGGGTGTGGTGCCAATCGAATGGGCTGCTTTGTCCTGGATTATGTCAAGCTTCTTGAGTGTTGTGGGAGCTGCACTCACCCAGGCAAGTAGAGAGTATTTCATCACACTCCTGACTTGTGCCTTGTAGGTGGTGCACAGACTTTGGGGAGTCAGGAGGTGAGTTACTCATCATATGATTCCTAGCCTCTGACCTGCTCTTGTAGCCACAGTATTTATATGGCTAGTCCAGTTCAGTTTCTGGTCAATGGTAACCTTCAGGATGTTGATAGTGGGGGATTCAGTGATGTTAATGCCATTGAATATCAAGCGGTGATGGCTAGATTCTCTCTTGTTGGAGATGATCATTGCCTGACACTTGCGTGGCGCAAATGTTACTTGCCACTTGTCAGCCCAAGCCTGGATATTGTCCAGGGCTTGGTGCATTTGGACATGCACTGCTTCGGTATCTGAGGACTTGTGAACGGTGCAGAACATTGTGCAATCATCAGTGAACATCCTCACTTCTGACCTTATGATGGAAAGAAGGTCATTGATGAAGCAGCTGAAGATGGTTGGGCAGAGGACACTACCCTGAGGAACTCCTGCAGTGATGTCCTGGAGCTGAGATGACTGACCTCCAACAATCACAACCATTTTCCTTTGTGCTAGGTATGACTCCAACCAGCGGAGCGTTTTTGCCCTGATTTCCATTGACTCCAGGTTTGCTAGAGCTCCTTGATGCCACACTTGGTCAAATGCGGCCTTGAAGTCAAAGGCAGTCACTCTCAACTCATCTCAGGAGTTCAGCTCTTTTATCCATGTTTGAACCTGAGGTCAGGAGCTGAGTGGCCCTAGCAGAACCCAAACTGGGTGTCAGTAAGTAGGTTATTGCTAAGCAAGTGCTGCTTGATAGCACTATTGATGGCCCCTTCCATCACTTTACTGATGATTGAGAGTAGACTGATGGGGCAGTAATTGGCCAGGTTGGATTTGTCCTGCTTTTTGTGCACAGGACATACCTGGGCAATTTTCCAAATAGCCTCCCCACATCCAGCCTGTCAAGATCCCTCAGGGTCTTATATGTTCAATTAAGTCGCTTCTTCTCTATTGCTAATGATTGGTTAGTGTGAGAGAGGCTGGAAGGTTTGAGGAAGTGTTTGTAAGTGATTACTGTCAGGATTTCCCCCAGTGGCAACATCAGGGGAATTTGACAAGCTACAATAACTGCATCTTGTCCGACATTTGCAAATGTTATATTTTTGTGTACGGTTTTACCTGTACCAGTACAAATCTTGGGAAGATGTTACTTCTATTACAAAGAAATAGTGTGAAGTTAAATGTATATTGTTGATACTTGGAAAAAAAAATGATGAAACAAATTTGGGATTGTTAGTGGTGTAAATGTGATTGAATTGACAGTAGAGATCAGTCACAATATGGAGTGAACACTTTCACTGCCACTAATATTACTGACATAAACATTGGCCATTTTTGTTTTTGAGACCAGTATCTTCAGTTTGCAGCTGATGTTCCTTTTCAGTGTGATTGAAAGGAGTAATTCCACCTAAACATCATAGAACCATGGAAACTGACAGCACAGGGAGGACATTTGGTCCATTGTGCCTGTGCTGGCTCTTTAAAGAGCTGTCATGCTTAGTCCCACAACACCACTTTTTGTCCGTAACCATGTAAGGTCCTCAACCTTACATACTTCTCCAACTCCCTTTGAAAATGATCTGTGGAATCAGCTCCCAGTGTCTTTTCGGGTTGAGTGTTCCAGATCCCAACAAGTCTGGGTGAAAACAATTCTCCTCATCTCCCCCTAAATCTTTTTCCCAATAATTTTGAATCCGTGACTCCCAGTCATTGACCCACTCTCCAGAGGAAAACATTTATCTTGGTCCAGTCGATCAAAACATCTCAACATCTTGAAAATCTCTACTTGGTCACCTCTTAACCTTCTCTGTTCCAAGAGAGTGGTCTGAACCTTTCCACCCCCTCCCCAGAATTGAAGTCTCTCATTCCTGCTAAACCTCCCCAGAATTGTCCACAATTTTCCAGCTGAGACCAACTAGTGATTTGCAAAGTTCTAGCATGATTCTATGCCTTAATTTAAAGACCCAGCTTTGCCTGATAGTTGACACTTATTCTCCAAAGCCAAGCGCCTTTGGTCTGCACCCTTCAGTCCCATTTCAGACTTTATACTACACTTTGAATGATGGATGCTCTTTGTTTGAGCTTGTTTGAGCTCCATTTACACTGAGTTACTTATCTTAAACAGAGGCCCATATTGAGCAAACCGAGACTCCATCCTCCCACTCAGGCCCTGATACTGATTTTACACAGCAACAACAGAACTGGGATGACACACTTTCAGAGAGAGATAAGATTTGGAATAAATATTATTGGTACTTGTCAAAACTTTTGCTTTAAGACTAAATTTGTACATAGCATGGCCTCCGTTTGCTGTATCCAGAATTTTAAAAATGAGCTGTTTTTATGTCATACTCTTAGGTCTAAAAATGTTTAGCAACCAATATCGTTACATTTGAAATGTCGCCCATTTTATTGTGATGATTGATTTGGTGGATGATTTGGACACGTTTTAACAACATTCTATATTTCTAAACAGAATTATTAGCCATTCTGAAAACTGATACCACACCTCTCCATCCTTCTTAAAACTTTGATAAGGTGTAAGCTTGGTAGTTTGCCTTTCCACCATGTGGTTCATGTTGCACTATAAGATGAGCATTCTTTCTTTGTCAGATGACATCCAGGTTCGATTCTATGAAGAGGATGAAAATGGTGGAATCTGGGAAGCGTTCGGGGACTTTGGTCCAACAGATGTCCATCGGCAGGTTGGTGGCAGAATAATCTCTTTGCTCTTTGTGTTGCTTTCTCTTTACTCCTGATGACGTTCTACTTTTTAAAATTCTTTTACATGGGCGTCACTGGCCAGGCCAGAATTTATTGTCCATCCCTAATTGCCCTAGAGAAGGTGGTGCCTTGAGCCTCTGCAGTCCATGTGGTGTAGGTACACCCACAGTGCTGTTAGGGAGAGAGTTCCAGGATTTTGACCCAGCAACAGTGAAGGAACGGCGATATATTTCCAAGCCAGGATGCTGAGTGACTTGGAGAGGAACTTCCAGGTGGTGGTGTTCCCATCTATCTGCTGCCCTTGACCTTCTAGGGGAGTAGAAGTCATGGGTTTGGAAGGTGCTGTCGAAGGAGCCTTGTTGAATTGCTGCAGCATATCTTTTAGATGGTGCACGCTGTGCATCGGTTGTGGAGAGAGTGAATGTTTAAGATGGTGAATGAGGTGCCGATCAAGCGGGCTGCTTTGTCCTGGATGATGTTGAGATTTTTGAGTGTTGTTGGAAGGGAGTTTCTCGCTGCAGAATTCCCAGCCTCTGACCTGCTCTTGTAGCCACAGTATTTATATGGCTCGTCCAGTTCAGTTTCTGGTCAATGATAACCCCCCAGGATGTTGTAAGTGGGGGATCCAGTGATGGTAATGCCATTGAATGTCACGGGGAGATGGTTAGATTCTCTATTGCTGGGAATGATCATTTTCTCGTCTAGTGCGAATGTTCCTTTTTAAACCACTCTGGCAATGTTTAGATGCTCAATTATATCAAAAGCCAGGTATGCAGAGTCTGTGAGCTAGCTCCAGGCAATTACACTCCAAAACTGGTTCAATTAATCTAGATTTTGACCTGCAGGAAGCTGGGTCTACAGTTCTGCTACTGAGACAAGGATGTGGGAATCAGCAGTTCCAGTGCCTGTTGGAGTCTGACCTAAAGTGTATTTGTAGTTAATGCTGCATTGATGCTGCGGACCTGGATGCTGCATTGGTGCCGCGGGCCTGGGTGCTGCATTGGTGCCGCGGGCCTGGGTGCTGCATTGGTGCTGCATCAATGTCGATCTGTGCTGTTCCTGACCTGGATGCTGCATTGGGGCTGATTTGTGCTATATTGGGCACTGGGTCTCTGCTGCATTTAGGCTGTCTTGAACTGCTGAATGTTGTTGAATCCTGTACTTCATGTAGAGAAAATCAGCCTTCATTAAATTGGACGTTACACGTTCTTCATTCATTAAACGCAGCTGGTCCTTAAACTCAATATGTACAGAGTGAGAATCATCAGTTGAAGTCTGCCTGAAGCTGAGTAAATGCTGAGGTCAGAGTGATAATGGAAGGGCTCGAGACAGGGCTCCTTGTACATTTCTGGGGACGTTGGGACTGTATTTTCTAGAGTTTCGAAGAATGAGAGGTGATCTCATTGAAACCTAAAAAATACTTAAAGGGATAAACAGGGTAGATGCAGGTAAGATGTTTCCCCTGGTTGGGGAGTCGAGAACCAGGGGACACAATTTCAAAATAAGCAGGAATCCACTTAGGACCGAGATGAGGAGAAATTTCTTTACTCTGTGGGTTGAGAATCTTTGGAATTCTCTACCCCAGAGGGTTTTGGAAGTTCAGTCATTGAGTATGTTCAAAACAGAAGTTGACAGGTTCCTAAATACCAATGACGTAAAGGGATAGGAGGATAGTGTGGGGAAAAAGAACATTGAAGTGGATGATCAGCCATGATCGTATTGAATGGTAAAGCAGGCTTGATGGGCTGAATGGCCTACTCCTGCATCCCTGTCAACACTAAAACGAAATTATTAATTTGGATTTAACACTTTTTCTGCAGAAAAAGCAAAATATATTGCTCATTCTAGAAATCTGAAATAAAAACAGAAAATGCTGGAAATATTCAGCAGGTCAGGCAGCATCTGTGGAGAGAGAAACTGAGTTAATGTTTCAGGTCACTGACCTTTCACCAGAATTGGACAAGCTAAGGATGCAACAGGTTTTAAGCAAATACAGAGACTGAGAAAGGATGGGAAGAACCAAAGGGAAGATATGTGTTAGGAGCAGAGATTAAATGATAAAAGGAATGCTAAGGTAAGGCCAAAGGGAATGTTAATGGGACCAGGAAGGAAACAAATGACCAGTGGAGAGGAGGTGGACCTGCTGTCTGGGGGGAAAAATCAGAAACAGTGGTAATTTTCTGAAATTGTTGAACTCAGTGTTCGAGTGCAGAAGGATATAAAATCCTGACCAGAAAATGAGATGCTGCTTCTCGAGTTTATGAAAAGAAATACAACACCTGCCTGTCAAATGAATAGTCATGTCCTGGGCAGGATGATGCTGGTAACGAGACATTTTGGGGATGACTGTCTTCAATCGAGCGATGGTCAGTCACAGCAGTGAGTGAGGAGCTTTCACTGCCTGCTCGCAATAAGTAATTTAATAATGGAATGATACTATTTCATGTCTGATCATCAATAAATGTCACAAATTTGAAAGGACAACTTAATAACACAGTCTTCCCCCTCAGTTTGCTATTGTGTTTAGAACGCCAAAATACCGGGACGTGGACATTTCCAAACCTGCGTCTGTCTTTGTGCAGCTTCGTAGAAAATCTGATAATGAAACAAGTGAACCAAAGCCGTTCACATACTACCCACTGATTAAAGGTAATGAAAAATCTTTTGCATCAATTTATAGTCAACTCTCCTCATTAAGAAGATAAGAAATGGGAGTTGAGAGAGGCTGTTTTGTCCTCTTAACCTTTCCTCCATTCAATGAGATCATGGCTGATTTTCAACCTCAACTCCACCTTTCTGCACTATCCCCATATCCCTTAGTGCCTACAAATTTAATCTACCTCGGCCTTGAATTTACACTGAGCATCCGCAGCTCCCTGGAATCGAGAATTCCAAACCTTCACAAACCTTTCAGAGATGAGATTTCTCCTAAATTTAGTCCTAAATAACCAGCCTCTTATCCTGAGACTCTGACCTCATGTTCTAGATTTCCCTTTTCTTGTGTCAATTTTGTTCAAAGTCATAGATTTAGTTTGAATTATTGTCATCATTTTTGAGAAAGAAAAGGTCAAAAAGAGAATGCTTCACTTTGGCAGACTGGTAGCTGATTCTTTCTTTTTTAATCCCCTCCATGATCTCACCAACACCACCCGCCCCCCCCTTTCCATCTTTATAATCTCCCCCAGCCCCAAAACCTTCCGAGATCTCTGCACTTTTCCAATTCTGACGTCTTGAACACCTCTGATTTTAATCATTAGCGGCCGTGTCTTCAGCTGCCTGGATTCTGAGCTCTGGAATTCTCTCTCTAAATCCCTCTGCCTCTCTCTTCCTTTAAGACATTCCTTTAAAACCTGTCTCCTTCATCAAGCTTTTATTCACATGTACTCATATCTCCTTATGTAGCTCAGTGTCAAATGTTGTTTCATAGTCGCTCCCGTGAAGCACCTTGGCATGTTTAATTGCACTAATGACACTTTGTAAATGCTAGTTGTTCTATGTATTAAGAGACGATGCAAGTGTTAACCCAGTCAGAAGCCATTGTCCAGAACTTGGTTTTGTCATGTTCCAGACGTGCAACAAAACTCTTCCACAACATATATAATCTTAAAACTTTCAATCATCATTGTATTTCAGGTTGAAATCCAGTCAATATTGGGCGTCTTAATATCCGACGTTTCTATCTGATGTGTTTATTCCCTGCTCTCCCCAGATAAAGAGGAAGTACAAAGGAAGCGACTGAAACTTTTGCCGAATTTCTCTGACCATTTTGGAGGTGGAGCAGGTTCAGGCGGAGGTGGAGTTTATGGAGGAGGGAATGGTGCAGGCGGGTGTGAGTATAATGCAATTTACCAGAGGAAAGTGCACTTTTATTACAGCCCTGCCTGACTGTTGCAGCAGTAAATTGTGCCTCAGAGTTTAGCATGAATTGGGGTTTCACCGTCTTGTATTAATCTCTGGTAAGCAGTTTCTGGGGTTAGTGGCTTCTGGAAGCACATTTTGGGATTTCAGGTGTCCAGTGCCCATGAGTTGCAATCTATCCATTGTAATGATCTGAAATACATGGGTCTGTCCAGCCAGATTCCTGTAGAATAATGCTTCGGACTAGGAATGAAATGTCATAAATTCCTCCTATTTAATATTTTATTAATTGTGGCTCATAGGATTACATAGGATATACAGCACAAAAACAGACCATTCGGCCCAACCAGTCCATGCTGGAGTTTATGCTCCATTCGAGCCTCCTCCCATCTTTACTCATCTAAATAGAAACAAAAGATAAGAGCAGGAGCAGGTCATTCGCCCATTTTGAGCCTGCCCCACCATTCATTATGATCATGGCTGATCATCTATCTCAACGACATACTCCAGTGCACTCCCCAGACCGCTTGATGCCTTTGGCATCTAGAAATCTATTTCCTTCTTGAATATATTCAGTGACTTGGCCGCCACAGCCTCTGTGGTAGAGAATTCCACAGGTTCACCAACCTATCAGTGAAGAAGTTTCTCCTCATCTCAGTCCTAAATGGTCTACCCCGCATCCTGAGATTGTGACCCCTTGTTCTAGACCCTCCCAGCCAGAGGAAACATCATCCCTGCATCCAGTCTGTCCAGCCCTGTCAAAATTTTTTATGTTTCAATGAGATCCCCTCTCATTCTTCTAAACTCCAGTGAATACAGGCCTAGTTGGCCCAATCTCTCCCCGCACAACAATCCTGCCATCCCAGGAATCGGTCTGGTAAACCTTCGCTGCACTCCCTCTATGGCAAGTATATCCATTCTTCACACAATACTCTAGGTGTGGTCTCACTAAGACCCTGTACAGCTACAGTAAGACATCCTTGCTCCTGTACTCAAGTCCTCTCGCAATGAAGGCTGACGTACCATTTGCCGCACTAACTGCTTGCTGCACCTGCATGCTTGCTTTCAGTTATCTGTGTACGAGGACACCCAGATCCCTTTGTACATCAATGTTTAAATAATACTCTGCCATTCTGTTTTTCCTATCAAAGTGGATAGCGTCACACTTATCCATGTAATACTGCATCTGTCATGTATTTACCCACTCACTTGTCTATATCGTCTTAAAGTCTCTTAACACGCTCCTCACCACTCAAGTTCCCACCTAGTTTTATGTCGGCAACAAACTTGGAAATATTACATTTGGCTCCCTCAGCCAAATCATCGATATATTTTGTGAATAGCCAGGGTACAAGCACTGATTCCTGCGGTACCCGACTAGTCACCACCTGCCACTCTGAAAAAGACCCATTTATTCCCACTCTGTTTCCTGTCTGCTAACCAATTCTCAATCCTTGCCAATATATTACCCCCAATCCCATGTGCTTTAATTTTGGACACTAACCTCTTATGTGGGACCTTATTAAAAGCGTTCTGAAAATCCAAATACACCACATCCACTGGTTCTCCCTTATCTATTCTGCTAGTTACGTCCACAAAAAACTTCAGGTTTGTCAAACATGATTTCCCTTTCATAAATCCATGCTGACTTTGTCTAATCCATCGATATTTTCTAAATGTCCTGTTATCACATCCTTTATAATAGACTCTAGTATTTTCCATACCACTGATGTTAGGCTAACCTGCCTGTAATTCACTGTTTTCTCCCTCCCTCCCTCTATTAAATTGGACGGTGGCAAATGTAACCCCACTATCTGCTGGGAATGTTCCAGAATTCATCGAATTTTGGAAGATGACTGCCAACACATCGACTATTTCCATGGCCACCTCCTTTAGTACCCTGGGATATAGATTATCGGGCCCTGGGGATTTATCGGCTTTCAGTCCCACTTAATTCTCCAGCACTATTGTTTTATTAATACTAATTTCCTTCAATTCCTCCTCACTAGACCCTTGGTTCCCTAGTATTTCTAGGAAATGTACCATCGTGACCCTGTATTCCCTTCTCCCTCATATTCTTGTCTGGTCTCCTGTTAAATGTATCGATACTATTCACCTCAACTACTCCCTGTGGTAGCGAGTTCCACATTCTCTCCTCTTTCTGGGTAAAGAAGTTTCTTCTGAATCCCCAATCGGATTTCTTGGGGACTATCTTATATTGACGGCCCCTAGTTCTGCTCTTCCCCTCAAGAGGAAACATTCTCTCTGTATCCACTCGATCAAAACCTTTCAGAATTTTAAAGACCTCGATTAGGTTACCCCTCAGCCTTTTTACAAGAGGAAAGAGCTCCAGCCTGTCACTCCTTTCCTGATATGTAAACCTATGTCATTCTGATATCGTCCTTGTAAATCTTTTTTGCACGCTCTCTATTCCCTCTCTCTCCTTTTTATAATGTGGTTTGTGATGATTGCTGTCCCAGTAATTTCGATCAATGGGTAACTGTTGGTAAAGAATCCAGGTGTCTGAAGTAGTAGGACTGTGTCCTTCCAGTTGAACCAAGTGAAGAGAAGCTAAATAAATTTCAAGTCACTGTTTTCTGGATATTTCTCCCCCTTTTCCTGCTATTACAGTTTGACAAAAGATTGAAATAGCTGGTGTTGTGTAGATTAAAGTTGGAGGTTGCTGCAAAGGCCCTGATTTTGTTGTCTCACAGTAATACAGGACTGTCTTTATACTCTCAATGTAACTGGTTGCACTTGTGAATGTTTACTCTGTGTTTGAGGCTTATTGTTTTCTGTTTCTTCCAGGTTCCAATTACTTTGGATATCAAGGATTTTCCAACTACGGAAGTTACGCATACACCCCAGGAACTACAAACTCCAGTGCTGGAATGAAACATGGTAAAACTGCAGCACTGAATTCAGTAATAAACAAACGAGGCATTTTAGAGTTTCTGGTTAATATTCAGCGAGCAGTATGGGGTTATGAATTGGGGAGTTATGTGCTCCATCAACCCCTGCCCCCAAATTGCCTAATTCTGGCCAAGTGTCTAATGGGCTTGACAACACTTACACTGTTTGGGAGATCTGCAAATGTGAAAATTTGGTTTACTGGTTACCCTGATTACCCACTGTGGGATTGACCCACTTACCCAAGTTCAGGAGCTCAGGCATTGATTGGCTGAGAAAGCTTTGCAGACTCATCCAAATGTGTGCAGGGACAGAGGTATTGTTGGTGTTTAGCCAACCAAACTGAACGAATAGATGCACTTCTAAATAGGTGCAAGTACAGAGAAATCTGGAAGGTGGCAGGTCAGGTTGAGAAGCCTGATAAAGCCAAGAGTCCCAAATGGATTTTTATTAACAGAGGCAGTGCATAAGAGCTATGGTAAAGGGGTTATGGTAAATCTTTATAAATCACCGGTTCACCCTCAGCTGGAGTCTTGTGTCCAATTCTGGGCACCACACTTAAGGATATCAAGGCCTTGGAGAGGGATATAGGAGATTCAGTTACGTGGAGAAACTGAGATTGTTCCCTTTAGAGCAGAGAAGGTTAAGGAGAGTTATTAACAGGGGTCTTCACGTCTACATGGAGCTTGAATATAACAAATAAGGCGAAATTGTTTATAGTGGCAGGTGGGTCAGAAATCAGGGAGAACAGACTTAAGGTGATTGACAGAAAAATCAAAGGATGAGGTGAAGAGACTTTTTTAGGCAGTGAGTTTTTATGATCTGGAAGGCGCTGCCTAGAAGGGCGATGGAAGCAGATTCAATAATAACTTTCAAAAGGAAATTGGATGAATACTTGAAAAGGAAACATTTGCAAGACTAAGGGAGAAGGGCAGTGCGAGCGGGACTAATTGGATAGCTCTTTCAAAGAGCTGGCACAGGCATGATGGGTTGAATGGCCTCTTTTGTGCTGTATAACTTGAAATCCATGGCTCCATCTTCCCGCTGTGTCCACTGGGTCAATCCAACCCATAATCGTTGCAGAGTTACCTGGACAGGAATTCTAATCCCCAAAGAAAACTATTTGGTTTTCTTTCTGATGTTGAGGGACTGAAGAATTCCGTGGGTTGCAGACTTTCTCTTAACTCTTCGTGTTCCCGCAAACAAAATCTTGTTTCTGTTCTTCAGAACTGCAGCAATCGGTGGGTTAACTCCACTAAGGAATACTTTGGTTCTGTTGCAGCTGCCAGTTACCCGAATGAGCATCACGATGGTAATATGGTAACTGCTGGGAATTCTATATCCAGTAACCAGTCAAATTCCCAGCCCACACCTGAATCCACAGAGTTCCTAAATAACTCAGATGCTGCAGATCCAGCAGAAATAGGTGAAGAACTTCAAGAAGCAAGTAAGTTAATTGTGTTTTAGTGACTGTAATGAAAAGAGCTGCTTTTTCATCAAATGTTTTTGGTTGGAGTAGCTTGTTCCGTAAGATTGAATTTAGCTGAAGAAGTGAGAGGGAATCTAACCATCTCCCCTTGACATTCAACAGCATTACCATTGCTGAATCCCCCACCATCAACATCATGGGGGTAACCATTGACCAGAAATTGAACTGGACACTGCTTTATCAGCTGAGTATTTCCAGCATTTTCTGTTTTTATTTCGGATTTCCAGCAGCTGCAGTATTTTATTTTTATAAAAGCGCAATGCTAGAGTGCCACTTTTCCTCTGTTTAGAGTTTGTTTTTGTTGTTGTATTTTAACTGGAAGCCTTCCTGGTTAATGACTCCCCTACCGAGGGAGAGAAACTCAAAACCACAATGTTGAGTGTAAAATATTTGCACATTGCAACAATTCACTGATACTGAAAGTAACAGAGTGACTGATTTGTGCGGTGACTGTTTTTAGACCGATATTTCCTGGAGAAAGCCCTGTCCCTTGCTGAGAGACACGCGAATGCCCTCCTGGACTATTCAACAACTGGTGATGCCAAGATGCTTCTGGCTGTTCAATGCCACCTTACTGCAGTTCAAGACCAGAATGGAGATACGTAAGTTGTTCAAAAGTGTCATTGTATCTTAGCGATGTAGCTCAATGTAGGTGGAGGGCATTTGAAGTCCATCTGGTTGGTTCCAGTTATCACATAGGATTTTACAGCACTGATGCAGGCCATTTGGTTCAACCGGTCGATACTAGTATTTACGCTTCACACGGGCACAATTTGCAAACTCAAGACATCTCCAAGCACTCTACAGCCAACGAGATATTTTCTAAGTGTAGTCACTGTTGTAATGTAGGAAACACGGCAGCCAATTTGCACAAAGCAAGATCCCACATAAAGTAATGAGGTAATGATCAGGTAATCAGTTTTTGTTGAGGGAAAAATCTCAGCAGGACACTAGGAAAAGCTAATCTTCAAAATAGTGCCACAGGATCTTTATGGCCACCTGAGAGGTCAAGTTGGCCCTTGGTTTCACGTTTCACCTGAAAGACGTCACCTCTGACAGGGCAGCACTCCATTAATACTGGCACTGAAAGTGTCAGCCTTGCTTCTGGGCTCAAGTGTCCATAGCAGAACTTGAACCCGCCCAGACCACATGTTAACCCCCAAAACCCACAGTGGGGAATGAAGGGGAGCTGGGTCAGGGTTAAAATTACACTTATATTAGTTTCCTTCACTTAAGCAAGTTCTCAAGTAGTTACAAATATAAACCTTGTAGTAAAACACCTCAAATATTACATCATTAGACCATTTCCAAAGCCAGTTTTTTCCACGAGTTAGTTTTATTAACTCCATCTCCCGTAGGAATGATAAGTGAAGTAAAATTTGAGAAAGGTGCAGATTTCCTGCATCACAGGATATCACACTTAACCCTTTTTCCATGGGCAACCTTGGTGTTCAAATCTCCCTTCAGTGACCAGATGATTCATAGGACAGTTGTCTTTGAAATCTGGGTGAAGCTTGGTGAGAAAACAGAGGCTCTTGGCCACAATAGCAACTGTTAGTGTGTCAGCAAGTGGCCTGAACCAGGAAACACTGTGGAAAGTGAAAGAGGGTTTATTAAAGTTGCAAAGTGCAAGGCTTCAATGGTGAGGCAAGGAGAGGGGACACAATGTTAACAGAATAGGGACACCTCATAATACAGTAAAACAATCAAGCCAGAGGGAGTACAGCTGCAATAAGCTTCAAGGGAGTAAGGCAAGGCTGGATGGCCTCTACTTTAATGCCAGGAGTATTACAGGTAAAACGGATGAGTTAAGGGTGACGATTGACATGTGGAATTGTGATATAGTAGCCATCACTGAGACGTGGATGAGGGAGGGGCAGGATTGGCAGCTCAACATTCCGGGATATAGAATCTTCAGGCGAGACAGAGGAGGAGGTAAAAGAGGAGGCGTTGCATTATTAGTTAAGGAGTCCGTTACTGCAGTAAGGAGAGATGATATCTTGGAGGGGGCATCAAATGAAGCTTTGTGGGTAGAGCTTAGGAATAAAAAAGGGGCAGCCACGTTGTTAGGTGTTTATTATAAACCCCAGATAGTCAGCGGGAAATTGAGGAGCAAATATGTGCACAATTTGCGGATGTGTGTAAAAACAATTACAATAGGGTAATTATATTAGGTGATTTCAACTTTCCCAACATTAATTGGGATAGACATAGTGTTAAGGACTTGGATGGAGTGGATTTCTTGAAATGTGTACAGGAGAACTTTTTAGGTCAATATGTAGAGGATTCAACAAGGGATGGTGCATTGCTAGACCTAATTCTGGGGAATGAAGCCGGACAGGTGGCTGAGGTGGTGGTGGGTGAGCATTTTAACGATAGCGAACACAACATGGTACAGTTTAAGTTTGTTATTGCCAAAGAAATAGACAAGCTGCAAAAAAATGTTTTGGATTGGGGGAGAGTGGATTTTAGTAAAATAAGGCAGGATCTGGCCAAGGTAGACTGGGAACAGTTACTTGTGGGGAACTCTACAGAGGAGCAGTGGGGGACATTCAAAATGGAAATGGGGAGGGTACAGACTCGGCACGTTCCCTCTAGGGTGATAGGAAGGAGTAACAAGCCCAGAGAACCATGGATGACCAGAGATATTCAGGGTATGATGAGAAGGAAAAAAGAGGCTTTTAGCAGATACAAGGGAAGCAAATCAGCAGAGGCATTAGTGGAGTACAGACAGTGCAGGGTGGAGCTTAAGAAAGCAATTAGGAGAGCAAAGAGGGGATATGAGAAAGCTCTGACTGGTAAAAGTAGGGAAAATCCCAATATATTTTATATCAATGGGAAGAGGATAACCAGGGAAAGAGTAGGGTCCATAAGGGACCAAGGGGTCAATCTATGGGTGGAGCCAGAGGACATCGCTAGAGTGTTGAATGAATTCTTCACGTCCATCTTCACCCAAGAGAATGAGGATGAAGGTATCAAACTCGGGCAGAGAGATAGCGAGATTCTTAAGCAAATTGATATGGGGTATTGGAGGTGTTGGCAGGCTTAGAAGTGGACAAATCTCCAGGTCCAGATGATTTGTGTCCTAGACTGCTGAGGGAGGAGATCGCAGGGGTTCTGACCCAAATTTTTAATTCCTCTCTGGCCACGGGGGAGGTGCCAGAGGACTGGAGAACAGCTAATGTGGTTCTGCTATTTAAGAAGGGTTGTAGAGATAAGCCAGGGAACTACAGGCCAGTGAGTCTCACGCCAGTGGTATGGAAACTATTGGAGAAAATTCTGAAGGAGAGAATCTATCTCCACTTGGAGAGGCAAGGTTTGATCAGGGATAGTCAGCATGGCTTTGTCAGAGGGAGGTCATGCCTAACAAATGTGATTGAATGTTTTGAGGGGGTGACCAGGTGTGTAGATGAGGGTAGTGCAGTTGATGTAGTTTATATGGATTTCAGCAAAGCCTTTGACAAGGTCCCACATGGGAGACTTATAAAGAAGGCAAATGCACATGGGATACAGGGTAATTTGATAAGGTGGATTCTAAATTGGTTTAGTTGTAGGAGACAGAGGGTGATGACAGAAGGATGCTTTAGTGACTGGAAGCCAGTGTCCAGTGGCGTACCACAGGGATCTGTGCTGGGTCCCCTATCATTTGCCATTTATATAAACGACATAGATGACTATGTGGGGGTAGGATTAGTAAATTTGCAGATAACAAAGATTGGCTGGGTGGTTAACAGTGAGGTTGAGTGTCTTGGGCTACAGGAAGATATAGACGGGATGGTCAAACGGGCAGATAAGTGGCAGATGGAATTTAACCCTGAAAAGTGTGAGGTGATGCACTTTGGAAGGAGTAATTTGACAAGGACGTATTCAATGAATGGCATGGCACTAAGAAGTTCTGAGGAACAAAGGGACCTTGGCTTGTGTGTCCATAGATCTCTGAAGGTGGAGGGGCATGTTAGTGGGGTGGTGAAAAAGGCATATGGGACACTTGCCTTTATCAATCAAGGCATAGATTACAAAAGTAGGGAGGTCATGTTGGAGTTGTATAGAACCTTGGTGAGGCCACAGCTGGAGTACTGTGTGCAGTTCTGGTCGCCATATTATAGGAAGGATGTGATTGCACTGGAGGGGGTGCAGAGGAGGTTCACCAGGATGTTGCCTGGGATGAAAGATTTAAGTTATGAAGAGAGGTTGGATAGACTTGGGTTGTTTTCGTTGGAGCAGAGAAGACTGAGGGGCGACCTGATTGAGGTGTACAAGACTATGAGGGGCACGGACAGGGTGGATAGGGAGCAGCTGTGCCCCTTAGTTGAAGGGTCAGTCACGAGGGGACACAAGTTCAAGGTGAGGGGCAGGATGTTTAGGGGGGATGTGAGGAAAAGTGTTTTTACCCAGAGGGTGGTGAGGGTCTGGAATGCGCTGCCTGGGAGGGTGGTGGAGGTGGGTTGCCTCACATCCTTTAAAAAGTACCTGGATGAGCACTTGGCACGTCATAACATTCAAGGCTATGGGCCAAGTGCTGGTAAATGGGATTAGGTAGGTAGTCAAGTGTTTCTCATGTGTCGGTGCAGACTCGATGGGCCAAAGGGCCCCTCGTCTGCACTGTGATTCTGTGAATAATGTTATGTGGTTTTACTCATTAAATCTGTCTGAAACATTCTCTGGTACTGAAGGCCAGATTTGAATGGCGGAAACATTGGGCACTGGTGATGGAAAACTGACTAATTCCACGTGAGGGATAGCTGGATAAAATCAAATAGCAAAGGAATAGAAGGAGAAAAGATCATAAGAAATAGGAGTGGGAGTAGACCATTCGGCCCATCAAGCCTGCTCCACCATTCAATAAGATCATGGCTGATCTTACTCCTCAATTCTACTTTCCTACCTGCTTCCCGTTTCCCTGAACTCTCTGAGAAACCAAACACCTGTCTATCCCAGTCTTAAATATATTTAACAATGGAGCATCCACAAACCTCTGGGATAGAGAATTCCAAAGATTCACAAGCCTCTGAGTGAAAACTTTTCTCCTTCTGTGTTGTAAAATTCAAGACCACATTTTTAACATCAATATCGTTCAATCAAATCAAAAAGAGATTGAGAAAAGACAAGTAGAACTGAGGCTTAAAACTGAGTTGCCCAAAGAGTTAAATTCTTTGCCTGCACAACCTAGGAATACTGACGTAGCAACCAGAACGTTCAAAATACGAAAAGCACCACACTGACTGATTTTGCTCTGCCTTTTTGTTCTGAATTACAGGGCTTTACATCTTGCAATTATTCATCTCCAACCTGTGGTAGCTCAACATCTTTTACAAGTTATCATTAGTCTTCCCGGACAAGACATCATCAACATGAGGAATGATCTTTATCAGGTACATTTTATTCATTGTAGAGCAGGAGAGCACCACTGGCTAATGATCTGCATAACACGCGTGTTTTTGATTCGAGTAGATATTGCACTTCAGGGAATCCAATTTGAAACAACTGACTAATTTGAGGCTTGAAATGTCAGTTGCAGACACAACTGAATGTGATTGTGTGGCATCTTTCTATCTAGTTAATATCACTGTTGAAATAGCAATCATTATTTATATATTGTATCCCTTTGAAAATATAAATGGCTGTAATATTTCTATTCAATCATATGTTCTGTACAATGTGTATAGTTTCCCACCAGTGGAACCCAGAGCATTGGTGGAATGAGCAAAGTTTACAATACAGAGCAGCACATTTAGACACATTAGTCTGTGCATGATTTTTGTTCAAGTAATTCCAAACTACTCCCACTGCCCCGCGCTCTCCCCATAGCCCAGTATCAATCCCCAAATTACTCCCACTGCCCAGTTCTCACCCATAGCCCTGTGTCAATTCCAAACTACTCCCACTGCTCCGTTCTCTCCCCATAGCCCTGTGTCAATCCCCAAACTACTCCCACTGCCCCGCTCTCTCCCCACAGCCCTGTGTCAATTCCAAACTACTCCCATTGCCCCGCTCTCTCCCCATAGCCGTGTCAATTCCAAACTACTCCCACTGCCCCGCGCTCTCCCCACAGCCCTGTATCAATTCCAAACTACTCCCATTGCCCTGCGCTCTCCCCATAGCCCTGTCAATTCCAAACTACTCCCACTGTCCCCGCTCTCTCCCCATAGCCCTGTATCAATTCCAAACTACTCCCACTCTCTCCCCATAGCCGTGTCAATTCCAAACTACTCCCATTGCCTCGCTCTCTCCCCATAGCCGTGTCAATTCCAAACTACTCCCACTGTCCCCGCTCTCTCCCCATAGCCCTGTGTCAATTCCAAACTACTCCCACTCTCTCCCCATAGCCGTGTCAATTCCAAACTACTCCCATTGCCCCGCGCTCTCCCCATAGCCCTGTATCAATTCCAAACTACTCCCACTGCCCCGCGCTCTCCCCATAGCCCTGTGTCAATTCCAAACTACTCCCACTGTCCCCGCTCTCTCCCCATAGCCCTGTGTCAATTCCAAACTACTCCCACTCTCTCCCCATAGCCGTGTCAATTCCAAACTACTCCCACTGCCCTGCGCTCTCCCCACAGCCCTGTATCAATTCCAAACTACTCCCATTGCCCCGCGCTCTCCCCACAGCCCTGTATCAATTCCAAACTACTCCCATTGCCTCGCTCTCTCCCCATAGCCCTGTCAATTCCAAACTACTCCCACTGCCCCACGCTCTCTCCGTAGCCCAGTATCAATCCCCAAACTACTCCCACTGCTCCGTTCTCTCCCCATAGCCCTGTGTCAGTTCCAAACTACTCCCACTGCTCCGTTCTCTCCCCATAGCTGTGTCAATTCCAAACTACTCCCACTGCCCCACTCTCTCCCCATAGCCCTGTGTCAATTCCAAACTACTCCCACTGCTCTGTTCTCTCCCCATAGCTGTGTCAATTCCAAACTACTCCCACTGTCCCCGCTCACTCCCCAGAGCCCTGTGTCAATTCCAAACTACTCCCATTGCCCCGCTCTCTCCCCATAGCCCTGAATCAATTCCAAACTACTCCCACTGTCCCTGCTCTCTCCCCATAGCCCTGTATCAATTCCAAACTAATCCCACTGACCCCGCACTCTCCCCATAGCCCACTATTAATCCTCAAACTACTTCCACTGCCCAGCTCTCTCCATAGCCCTGTGTCAATAACCAAACTAATCCCACTGCCCAGCTCTCTCTCCATAGCCCTGTGTCAATACCCAAACTAATCCCACTGCCCAGCTCTCTCTCCATAGCCCTGTGTCAATACCCAAACTAATCCCACTGCCCCGCTCTCTCCCCATAGCCCTGTGTCAATTCCAAACTACTCCCACTGCCCCGTTCTCTCCCCATAGTCCTGTGTCAATCCCAAACTAATCCCGCTGCCCCATTCTCTCCCCACAGCCCTGTGTCAATTCCAAACTACTCCCGCTCTCTCCCCATAGCCGTGTCAATTCCAAACTACTCCCACTGCCCCGCGCTCTCCCCACACCCCTGTATCAATTCCAAACTACTCCCATTGCCCCGCTCTCTCCCCATAGCCCTGTCAATTCCAAATTACTCCCACTGCACTGCTCTCTCCCCATAGCCCTGTCAATTCCAAACTACTCCCACTGTCCCGCTCTCTCCCCATAGCCCTGTGTCAATCCCCAAACTAATCCCACTGTCCCCGCTCTCTCCCCATAGCCCTGTATCAATTACAAACTAATCCCACTGCCCCATTCTCTCCCCATAGCCCTGTCAATTCCAAACTATTCCCGCTACCCTGCACTCTCCCCATAGCCCAGTATCAATCCTCAAACTACTCCCACTGCCCAGCTCTCTCTCCATAACCGTGTCAATACCCAAACTAATCCCATTGCCCTGCTCTCTCCCCATCGCCCTGTGTCAATTCCAAACTACTCCCACTGCCCCGCTCTCTCCCCATAGTCCTGTGTCAATCCCAAACTAATCCCACTGCCCCATTCTCTCCCCACAGCCCTGTGTCAATTCCAAACTACTCCCGCTCTCTCCCCATAACCGTGTCAGTTCCAAACTACTCCCACTGCCCCGCGCTCTCCCCATAGCCCTGTGTCAATTCGAAACTACTCCCACTGCCCCGCTCTATCCCCATAGCCCAGTATCAATCCTCAAACTACTCCCACTGCCCCGCGCTCTCCCCATAGCCCTGTGTCAATTCGAAACTACTCCCACTGCCCCGCTCTATCCCCATAGCCCTGTGTCAATTCGAAACTACTCCCACTGCCCCACTCTCTCCCCATAGCCCTGTGTCAATCCCCAAACTACTCCCACTGCCCCACTCCCTCCCAATAGTCTCTGTTCCAAATATTAATTTAAATTTTCTTTAGAAGATGCCGTGGTCTCTCCCTCAGTTGCTCCCTGTGTTAAAATATTTCATGCTGCATTGTCTCTGACTTTCCGAAAGACAAGTTTCACCTATAACTTTCCATCACTGGCATCATCCATGCTTAGAGGTTTGTGGATGTCGCTGACTAGGCCAGCATTTATTACCCAGTTCAGAGGGTATTTAAGAGTCAACCACATTGCTGTGGGTCTGGAGTCACATGTAGGCCAGACCAGGTAAGGACAGCAGATTTCCTTCCCTAAAGGATATTAGTGAACCAGATGGGTTTTTACAACAATCGGCAATGGTTTCATGGTCATCTTTAGACTTTTAATTCCAGGTTTTTATTGGTGATGGGATTTGAACCCAGGCCCCAGAGCATTACCCAGGCTGTCTCGATTACTAGTCCAGTGACAATACCACTACACCATCGCCTCCCCGTCCCTGTAGTTTTAAAGTCCTTCATGTGGTCAGGTGCTGTACCTTTTAATAAAACAATGTTTTATACAAAGTTCTGATTGCTTCGTTACTCTAATGCTCTTTATAAAACCCAGAATGCAGTTGGAATCTTAAAAGATTTTATCTAACCTAAACATTCCTATTCAGGAATCTTTGGAGTTTATTTGCTCTTGCGATAAGATGGGCAACAAACACTGACACTTTAGTTCTCTAAGTGCATTGTGTGGGGCAGATAGTTTTAACCAGGCTGAGTAAGGTGACCACTCACACCCTGAATTTGAAAGAATGCAGGGGCTTTAATGGGTGTATCCCCTGGTGCTAACCACAAGTTACTCAATTTATTGAATTCACTGTTGAGATTTGAACTCCTGACCTCTGAATTGTTGGTCCACTTCTACTTATTGTGTCCAGGATTTGAACCTTCAGCTCTCATGCTTCATCTACTCTTATAGTGTATTTCAATGGAGTTCCCAAAACGGATTGTGACCCACTGCTCCACTATAATCACACCTGCCCCCAGTCTGACTGTTTTCCTCATTGCATAGCATCATAGAGGCCATAAGGTGTAGGAGCAGAAGTAGGCCATTTGGCCCATCGAGTCTGCTCAGCCATTCAATAAGATTATGGCCGATCTGATATTCCTCAACTCCACTTTCCTGTCTTTTCCCCATAACCCTTGATTCCCTGACTGATTAAAAACCTGTCTATCTCAGCCTTGAATATACTTAATGACCCAGCCTCTACAGCCCTCTGCGGTAAAGAATTCCACAGATTCACTGCCCTCTGAGAGAAGAAATTCCTCCTCATCTCTGTCTTAAATGGGCGACCTCTCACTCTGAGATTATGCCCTCTGGTCCTAGATTCTCCCACAAGGGGAAACAACCCTTGTGCCATGTGGCCCATTGTGCCTGTGCTGGCTCTCTGAAAGATCAGTCGTGTTTAGTCCCACAGCCTAGTTTTTTGTCTGTAACCCTGTAAAATCCTCATCCTCACATACCTGTCCAACTTTTTTTAAAATTTGTTTGCAGAATCATCTTTTCAGGTTGACCATTCCAGATCCCAACAACTGTCAATGAAATCTGTCTATAACTTCCTGAGTCCTCACATCTTTTACAATCCTTCTCACTGTTCGTCAAGCCTCCTTTGGTGTCATCAGCTAGTTTCAAGATTGCTTATTGTACCCAACACAAATTGTCTATTTTATTTATTTATTCATGGAGTTTGGGCATCATTTGCTAGGCCAGCATTTTTATTGTCCATGTCTAATTGCCCTTGAGAAGGTGGTGGTGAGCTGCCTTCTTGAGCTGCTGCAGTCCATGTGGTGTAGGTACACCCACAGTGCTGTTAGGGAGGGAGTTCCAGGATTTTGACCCAGTGACAGTGAAGGAACGGCCGATATATTTCCAAGTCAGGCTGGTGTGTGGATTGGAGGGGAACTTGCAGGTGGTGGTGTTTCCATTTATCTGCTGTTCTTGTCCTTCTAGATGGTGGTAGTTGTGTGTTTGGAAGGTGCTGTCAAAGGAGCCTTGGAGAGTTGCTGCAGTGCATCTTGTAGATGGTACACACTGCTGCTACTGTGCTTCAGTGGTGGAGGGAGTGAATGTTTGTGGATGTGGTGCCAATCAAGCAGGCTGCTTTGTCCTGGATGGTGTCAAGCTTCTTGAGTGTTATTGGAGCTACACTCAACTGGGCAAGTGGAGGGTATTCCATCACATCCTAATGATGATGATGCCTTTGAATGTCAAGGGGAGATGATCAGATTCTCTGCTGTTGGAGATGGTCAATGCCTGGAATTTTGCAAATGTTACTTGCCACTTATCAGCCTGAGTCTAAATATTATCCTGGCTTTGCGGCATTTGGGCAAGGACTGCTTCAGTAAAGAAGAGTCATGAATGGTGCTGAACATTGTGCAATCATCAGTGAACAACCCCACTTCTGACCTTATGATGGAAGGTCATTGATGAAGCAGCTGAAGATGGTTGGACTGAGGTGATTGACCCCCAACAACCACAACCACCTTTCTTTGTGCTAGGTATGACGCCAACCAGTGGAACACAAGAAAAAGAAGCAGGAGTAGGCCAAATGACCTGTTGAGTCTCCTCTGCATTCAATATGATCATGGCTGACATTGGTTTCAACTCCACTTTCCTGTCCACTCCTCATATCCCTTGATTTCCTGAGAGATCAAATATCTATCTATCCCAGCCTTGAATGTATTTAACGATGCAGCATCCACAACGTAAGAACATAAGAATTAGGAACAGGAGGAGGCCATTCAGCCCTTCGAGCCCGCTCCACCATTCAATGAGATCATAGCTGACCTTCTACTACAACCCCATTATCCTGCACTATCCCTGTATCCCTTGATGTTTTTAATATGTAGAAATCTATCGATCTCAGTCTTGAACATAGTCAATGACTAAGCCTCCACAGCCCTCTGGGGTAGAGAATTCCAAAGATTCACCACCCTCTGAGCAAAGAAATTCCTCCTCATCTCAGTCCTAAATGGCCTGCCCCTTATTCTGAGACTAGACCCTCCAGCCAGGGGAAACATCCTTCCTGATCCTACCCTGTCGAGCTCAGTAAGAATTTTGTATGTTTTGAATGAGATCACTTCTCATTATTCTAAACTCCAAAGAATAAAGGCCCTGTCTATTTAATCGTTCCTCATTGGACAATCCCTCCATCCCAGGAATTGAGTGAACCTTCCCTGTACTCCCTCTATGGCAAGCACAACTTTCCTTAGATAAGGACATCAAAACTCTATATAATTGCGACAAGGCATCTTTACTCCTATACTCAAATCTCTTGTAATAAAGGTTAATGTACCATTTGCCTTCTTAATTGCTTGCTGTATCTGCATGTTAGCTTTCAGTGACTCATGAACAAGGACACCCAAGTCCCTTTGAAGTTCAACACTCCCCAGCCTCTCTCTATTTCTGAAATACTCTGTATTTCAGTTTTTCCTACCAAAGTGGATAACCTCTCAATTTTCCACATTGTATTCTATCTGCCAAATTTTTACCCACTCACTTAGCCTCTCCAAATCCCCTTGAAGCATCTTTGCATCCTCCTCACAACTCACTTGTCCATCTAGTCTTGTGTCATCTGCAAACTTGGAAATATTAGATTTAATCCCCACATCCAAATCATTGAAATAGATTGTGAATAGCTGGGGCCCACGTACTGATCCTTGCAGTAGCCCATTAGTCACAACCTGCCAACCTGAATATCACTCGTTTATTCCTACTCTCTGTTTTCTGTCCATTAACTGGTTCTGAATCCATGCCAGTATATTCCTCCCAAACCTATGTGCTTTAATTTTGTTTACTAACCTCATGTGTGGGACCTTATCAAAAGCTTTCTGAAAATCCAAATATACCACATCCATTAGTTTCCCCTTATCTGTTCCGCTGGTTACATCCTCAAAAAAACTCCAGCAGATTTCCCTTTAATAAATCCATGTTGACTCTGCCAATCCTACCAGTTTTTTCTAAGTGTCCTGTTATCACATCCTTTATAATAGATTCCAGCATTTTCCCTACTACTGATGTCAGACTAACAGGTCTGTAGTCCCCAGTTTTCTCTCTCCGTCCTTTCTTAAACAGCGGGGTTACATTTGCCACCTTCCAATCTGCAGGAACCATTCCAGAGTCTATAGAATTTGGAAAGATGAACACTAATGCATCTACTGTCCCTACAGCCACCTCTTTCAACACTCTGGGATGTAGATCATCAGGTCCAGGGGATTTATCTACTTTCAGTCCCATTAATTTCTCCAATACTTTGTTATTTTACTAATATTAATATCTTGCAGTTCCTCATTTACACTAGTCCCTATTCCCCATTATTTCTGGGAGGTTTTTAATATTTTGCTCTGTGAAGACAAACATGAAGTATTTGTTTAATTTCTCCGCCATTTCTTTATCCCCCATTATAAATTCTCCTGGCTCCGCTTGTAATGGACCCACATTTGTCTTTGCTAATCTTTTTATTTACCTATAGAAACTATTACAGTCAGTTTTTCTATTTCTAGTTAGTTTACTCTCATATTCTATTTTACCTTTCTTAATATTTTTCTTAGTCCTCCTTTGCAGTTTCTAACATGCTCCCAATTCTCATGCTTACCATTTTTTTGGCAACTTTATACACCTCTTCCTTTGATCCCTCTAGGGTAGAGAATTCCAAAGATTCACAACCCTTTGAGTAAAATGATTTCTCCTCATCTCAGTCCTAAATGATCAGCTCCTTATCCTGAGACTGTGCCCCTGTCTTTTAGACTCCCCGACCAGCGGAAACAATCTCTCAGCGTCCACCCTGTCAAACCCCTTCAGAATTTTGTAGGTTTCAGTGACATCACCTCTCATTCTTCTAAACTCCAGATAATAAAGGACCAATTTACTCAGCCTTTCATCATAGGATAGCCTCCTCGAACCAATCTAGTGAAACTCCGGCTGTACCACCTCCAATGCGAGTATATCCTTTCTTAAATGTGGAGACCAAAACTACACACAGTATTCCAGATGTGGTCTTACCAAAACAACTGTAGCAAGACTTCTTTATTCTTGTACTCCAATTCCCTTGTAATAAAGGCCAACATGCCATTTGCCTTCCTAATTTCTTGCTGCACCTGCATTCATTGTACCAGCACACCCAAGTCTCTTTGCATGTCAATTTGTAAGAATATTCTGCTTTTCTATTCTTACAACCAAAGTGAATAACTTCACAAAGATAAAAGCAAAATACTGCGGATGCTGGAAATCTGAAACAAAAACAGAAATAGCTGGAAAAACTCAGCAGATCTGACAACATCTGTGGAGATAAAGACAGAGTTAATGTTTCGAGTCCATATGACTCCTCTTCAGAACTAAAGAGAAGTAGAAATGTGAAATATATACTGTTTAAATGGGGGGGGTGGAGAGACAGGTGAAGCTGGATAGAGGGCCAGTGATAGGTGGAGGCAAAAGAGAGATTGCCAAAGATGTCATAGACAGAAGGTCGAAGGGGTGTTGATGTGGTGATACTGGCTAAAGGAGGTGCTGATGGTGACATTAAGAGTAGAAAGCAGGATGAGCAAGTGGTAGATGGACCTGGTGGGGGTGGGGGGGGGTGGTGGTGGTGGGGGGTGGGAGGAACACACGTTGTGGGGAAAAGAGATCGAAATGGGCTAAAAAGTGGGGATAAAACAATGAATGGAAATAAATTTTTAAAATAATAATAGAAGCAGGTGGGGAAAAATATATATAAATAAAAATTTTAAAATAAATATTTGAGAAAAGGGGTGAGGATGGAGGAGAGAGTTCATGGTCTGAAGTTGTTGAACTCGATATTAAGTCCGGGAGGCTGTAAAGTGCCTAATCGGAAGATGAGGTGCTGTTCCTCCAGTTTGCATTAAGCTTCAATGGAACAATGCAGCAGGCCAAGGACGGACATGTAGGTAAGAGAGCAGGGTGGAGTGTTGAAATGGCAAGCGACAAGGAGGTCTGGGTCATGCTTGTGGACAGACTGAAGGTGTTCCACAAAGCGGTCACCCAGTCTGCGTTTGGCCTCTCCAATGTAGAGGAGACCACATTGGGAGCAGCGAATACAGTAGACTAAATTGAGGGAAGTGCAGGAATGTTTGCGCCCTTGGATGGTGAGGAGGGGGGAAGTAAAGGGATAGGTGTTGCACCTTCTACGATTGCATAGGAAGGTAACGTGGGAGGGTGTTGAGGTGTAGGGGATGATGGAGGAGTGGACCAGGGTGTCCCGGAGGGAACAGTCCCCACGGAATGCCAACGAGGGGGGGGAGGGGGTGTGACTCCAGCATTATGCCACCACCAAACACATTTTCCCTTCACCCCCTGAATTTTCCCAGCAATTTTTGTTTTTTGTTTTGAATAACTTCACACTTCCCTGCATTATACTCCATCTGCCATCTTGTTGCCCACTCGCTTAACCTGCCAAAACCCTTTGCAGCCTCTGTGTCCTCCCCACAGCTTCCCTTCCCACCTAGCTTAGTATCATCAGCAAACTTAGATCCGTTACTCTCTGTCTCTTCATCTAAGTCATTAATATAGATTGTAAATAGCGGAGGCCCCAGCACTATTCACTGCCTGCCAACTTGAAAATGCTCCATTTATACCCACTCTTTGTTTCCTGTCTGTAAACCAATTCCCGATCCATGCTAATATATTACCCCCAACTCTATGAGCCCTTATCTTGCCCATTAGCCTTCTGCGTGGCACCTTATCGAATGCCTTTTGGAAATCCAGGTATACTACATCTACTGGTTCCCCTTTATCTACCCTATCCTTAAGAAACACTAGTAAGTTTGTGAAACAGGATTTCCCTTTAGTAAAACCGTGTTGCCTTGTTCTAATCATACTATGCTTTTCTAAGTGCCTTAAGATTTCCTTAATGATAGGTCGCAGCATTTTACCAATGACTGATGTTAGGCTAACTGGCCTATAGTTCATTGATTTCTCTCTCCCTCCTTCCTTGAAAAGCCATGTAACATTTGCCAATTTCCAATCTGATGGGACCATACCCAAATCTAAGGAATTTTGGAAAGTGGGGATTTTTCACCCTGATCCCCATTGACTTCAATTTTAATAGGATACCTTGTATGCAAGAAAATATAAGTTGACCACTGGGGTGCACGATTTCCATCCCTGCTCCAATCCAAAGAAACTGTTCTTACCATAACTCTTTATTTGTTCTAATATTGACTAATGGGTCCATCTGAACTGTGCACAAATATGGGTACATTTTTTTTCAGACTCCATTGCATCTGGCAGTTATCACAAGGCAGGTAGAGGTGGTGGAATTACTACTCCAGGCTGGAGCTGATGTGGGTCTCCTGGATTGCCACAGTAACTCCGTTCTACACCTGGCTGCGGAACAGGGAGACGTGAAGATGCTCAGTGTCCTGCTAAGCAAAAGGAACAAGGCTGTCCTGGACCTCCTCCATCTGCCAAATAATGCAGGTGTGTAGATCAAGGATTGAGAGTCAGCCCTAGAGCAGGGTGTTGAGATGGGCCACTCTGATTTGCGCAGTGCAGATTTGTTGAATCTCATCAGTGAACAGTGGGTAAATAAAATTTTACACTGAAAAGGATGAATATTTGGGATCCCTATTCCTCATGAAGGTTTTATTAGAATTAGCAGAATTCCTTCAAAATGTTTTGACTTTTATGGTGATGCTTATTTTTACATTTTACACCATTGAGAATGATGGTCTTTTGTGTGTTAATTCTGATGCACAGTTCCTTTTGCAGAGTTGTGAGGTTTTGGTTTTGTATTGAAGCAGTGGAATTAACCTCTCTAACCCACCGTATCTCAACCCCAAGCTCAGAAAAGCAAACCTTATTGAGTCAATGTAACATTCTCCATCTCCTACACCAATCGCTGATGCCAAATTAGAAGCATTGTTGCTCTTTGGACACAACAGACAATGGCCTGAATGTTAAAGGATGTGAGCAAATAGCCAAAGAGCGAGGATAGACTAGGTGGCTGTTGTAGGGTGTTGGATACCGTTCTGTAGGTCTTAATGAAGTCCTTGTAGTCTTAAGTAGGTTAACTGTATGTATTTATCAATCACAAGAACTATGTACATTTATACAGTAAAAGGTATGGGCTAGAAGCTGTGTCCATGCTTGTGCATAGGGCTCTATCCAACACTAGACTGACCCCAAGGTGCGGGTCAGTATTCTCTTACGTGATTGTGTGGACAGTACTGTACGCAGTTCCAAGTTAACCCAACATTTGCCAGACTGTTAAACTGCAGTGGCTCATGTGGAAAATGCACCAAGACAGACTTGATAGGTCAAATGACTTGTTTCTGTGCCGGAATATTCTATGATTCTTTTAACGTTAAACAGTAAAAAATTGCAACTGAACAATTTTCTGATTTTGAGAATTTGGCCATTCCCAGTTGAAGAGTCATAGATTGAAGAATAGCTGCTAAAATTGAGACACATAATGTACCATAATGAGAAGGAATATTCTTGCTGACACCTGACAAATGTCCAGCTTTTTCTTGAATAGGAGCTATTGGGATCTTTCATGTTCATGGGAACAAGATCCTTGGGCATTGTTTCACCTGAAAAATGGTCCCTTCAACAGCATGGCACTCCATCATTACTATATTTCCAACAGTGCAACGCTCCCTCCGATATTGGTGCTGCCTCTCCCTCAGCACCAATCCTCTGCCAGTGCGACATTCCCTCGCTCAGCATCGACCCTCCGATATGGCCCCCTCTCCCTCAGCACCAATCCTCCGCCAGTGCAACACTCCCTCCCTCAGCACCAATCCTCCGATAGTGCGGCCCTGTCCCTCTCCCTCAACACTAACAGTGCGACACTCCCTCCCTCAGCACAGACCCTCTGACAGTGCGACACCCCCTCCCTCCGATAGTGCGACGCACTGTCCCTCTGACAGACCGGTGCTCCCTTCCTCAGCACCAAGAGAATGGATTAGTTAGGATGCGGCTGACTCTACATCCAGGCACAATGAACTAGAAAACAAACAGCAATGATTTACTCAGCTTCAGTTAAGCTGATGGACTGTTGACACAATCTTGCTGAAAGGGGAGAGATTTTCTCTCATGATTTTAGTCAGGCTGCCCAAATTAAAGTGAGCTCTTAAACTCGCTTTAGTCTTTAACTTTGAAATTGCTATCAATGCAATAGAATAATTGGTTCTCATGCTTTTGATATAATTGACTGAGCATTTTAAATGGTGCGGCTGGTGTGGGAGGGAGCGCTGCACTGTGGGAGGATTTGTGCTGAGGGAGAGAGCAGTGGACTGTCTGAATTCCTTGACAGCAGGTTTCCCATTCCCCCATTCTAAACTAGGTATTTCCAATGTGGTGCCAGATTAATCACTGCCCAGATAATGGATCATTCACTTGATTATGTTAACAATGCTTTTTGTTACTTTCCATAATTGTTAAGATAAAAGCAAAGAACTGCAGATGCTGGAAATCCAAAACAAAAACAAAAATACCTGGAAAAACTCAGCAGGTCTGACAGCATCTGCGGAGAAGAATGCAGTTAACGTTTTGAGTCCGTATGACTCTTCAACTCTTCTGTTGAAGAGTCATACGGACTTGAAACATTAACTGTGTTCCTCTCCGCAGATGCTGTCAGACCTGCTGAGTTTTTCCAGCTATTTTTGTTTTTGTGTTGAAAAAGAATTATTAGTTTGGCAAATAAATTAACACTTGGTGAGATAAGCACTAATCCTGCGCCGTCTTATTTTCAGGTTTCAATGCTATTCACCTGGCTGTGTTAGCAAACAGTCTCTCCTCCTTAAGGCAGCTAATTGTAGCGGGAGCTGAGGTGGATGCTCCAGAGCAGCGCTCAGGTCGAACTGCACTCCACCTTGCAGTCGAGCAGCAAAACATCTCTTTAGCTGGTAGCCTTCTCTTGGAGGTGAGTTTGCTGCAGTCAAAGAAAGAACTTGCATTTATCTAACACCTTTCACAATCTCAGGACATCTCAAAGTGCATTACAACCAATGAGGGCACTTTTGGAATGTAGTTAATGCTGTAACTTTGGAAACTCAGCAGTCAGTTGTGGACAGCAAGCTCCCACAAATAGAGATAATGACCCAGATAATTTGCTTTAATGTTGGTTGAGGGATAAGTATCAGCCCCAAGATAGGGAGATACCCCCTCCCTCCCCATCTCTTCCTACAGTAGTGATCATGGATTGCATTAGCCTGAGATGGAAGAAGGATCCTCGATTTAACATCTCATCTTCTGACAGTGTGGCGCTCCCTCAGTACTGACCCTCCTGTTTTCTATGACTGAGTGGGTTCTCGACCCAGGGACCCTCCTTGGCTCAATGGCAGCGCTCCCTCAGTACTGACCCTCTGTCAGTGCAGCACTCCCTCAGTACTGACCCTCTGTCAGTGCAGCACTCCCTCAGTACTGACCCTCTGTCAGTGCAGCACTCCCTCAGTACTGACCCTCTGACAGTGCGGCACTCCCTCAGTACTGACCCTCTGACAGTGCGGCACTCCCTCAGTACTGACCCTCTGACAGTGCGGCACTCCCTCAGTCCTGACCCTCCGATGGTGCGGCGCTCCGTCAGTACTGACCCTCTGTCAGTGCAGCACTCCCTCAGTACTGACCCTCTGACAGTGCAGCACTCCCTCAGTCCTGACACTCCGACGGTGCGGCGCTCCGTCAGTACTGACCCTCTGACAGTGCGGCACTCCCTCAGTACTGGCCCCATTGACGGTGCAGCACTCCCTCAGTACTGACCCTCTGACAGTGCGGCACTCCCTCAGTACTGGCCCCATTGACGGTGCAGCACTCCCTCAGTACTGACCCTCTGACAGTGCGGCGCTCCCTCAATACTGACCCTATTGACGGTGCGGCACTCCCTTGGTACTGGGTGTGTTAGCCTAGTATTTACACCCAAATAAAGGCAAAATACCGTGGATTTTGGAAATCTGAAATAAAAACAGAAAATGCTGGGAAAACTCAGCAGGTCTGGCAGCATCTGTGGAGAGAGAAAACAGGATTAACGTTTTGAGGCCGTATGACTTCTGATTCTGTCTCCAAGGCGAGTGAGTTACCTACTGAGCCACCACTGACACAGTTGGAAATGATCTTGATGCAATTCTACAATGAGTAATTTAAAGCAGTTAAAAGGGCACGGAATTTTTGGCAAATTGCAAATTGACACTGTCATTTTTGTGTAAGTGAACTGGGGGGGGGGATCTGGTCAATGCTGCGGTGGTAATTTTCTGGAAACATTTAGTGTTTATCATCAGATACAGCGCCTGAAAGGTTTTCATCGCAGGAACTTCCAATGATTTATATGTTTTTGATGCTGTTTGTTACCCTTTGCTGCTGGGATTGTTAATAAAACCCAGCTCCCCCCAGTGGTGGAATTGAGCTGTAGTGAGGCTGCTCTTTGAGATTTGGGGGTGATACCTTCTCTTTATCTCTGCCCCACGCTTGTATCGAGTGTGACCCAATACCAGCAGCAAAACCTCACAGAATCAACCCTTTGTGAGTTTAGGCTAAGTATGAAACCCTAGAATCCTGTGGCAGTGCTATTTTTAATTCTCACAATGTAACCTGTTGAAATTGGAATTTTTGCCTTAGACCTTTCCAGTAATATGGCTGAAAATGAGAAGGTTGTCTACTCCTCATAGCTGCTACAAAAATTCAGACATACTCCTGTGCGCTGGGTTTGTAATGGATAGAGACACAAAAAAAGACTTGTGTTTAAATCGCACTTTTCAGAGCTTCAGGATGTCCCAAAGAGGTTTACAGTCACTGAAACACTTTTTGAACTGCAGTTAGTTATAATGTAGGAAACACAGCAGCCAATTTGCACACAGCAAATTCCCATAAACAGCAATGTTGGAATAAGCAGATAATCCGTTGTCAGTGATGTTGGTTGAGGAATATTATTGTAGCAAAGCTGTCCAGTGATGTTACCGTGTGATGTGTTTGGATCCTCAGGGCAATGCGGAAGTTGATGCCACCACATTTGATGGATCTACAGCACTTCACATAGCAGCAGGAAGAGGCTGTACCAAACTTTGTGCCCTACTAATGGCAGCGGGTATGTAGTTGGGTGTTTTTGTGTAAGGGAAGCTTCAATGGACAGTTGTGGTCCTGCAAAGGCTCATGTTAAAAGCTTTAACCAGAATAATGCTGTGGGAGGTCTCAGATTTTGCACAGAAGACACCAGCCTGTTGGCCTGGGAAAGAAGCGAGTATACATGGGAAAATGTACCCTGGAGCCTTGGATTTGATGGAATCATTAACAGAAAATAATTCCACCTGTTCTGTCACCCTCTAGCATCTGGGGCACAGGGCACTGGGCAGAGGCTTGTTACCGTGAGCACTGGGGAGTTGTTTTAAATCACAGCTGAGCCCGAGCACATCCTCACACAACATCCACACTCCACTCTCTCATACAAACACAACTACTCTGTGTGTGAATGCTCACACCCACACCACCTGCGCACACACAAAGCACTACATAGAATCATATAGCATTAAAGGAGGCCATTCAGCCCATCTTTGAAAGAGTTATCCAATTAGCCCCACACCCCTTGGTCTTTGCCCATAGCCCTGTAGTGTTTTGCTTTTCAAGTATTCATCAAATTCTCTTTTGAAGGGATCACAGCAACCCGCTGCATTGATTTTATCCCTTCATCTTCTTTAACTGATTATTTTAAAACTGTCTCCTCTGGTGACCGACTATTGCCACTGGGAACAGCTTCCCCTTACTTACACTATCAAAAACCTTCCGTAATCTGCATTGTGTGACTCAGTTACTTGTTGTTCAGCCTGTTCTTTGATCTATTTGAAATTATACGTTAGTTTTAAATTTTTTTCATTTGAAATACAATCTTAAAATTAATTTTCACAGTTGACTTTATTATGGTCAGAGAGCGATAGGTTTGGTCACTTGCTAATCTGGTGCCGTTTTCTGGAATCTAATTTTCCCAGGTGCAGATCCACAGATTGAGAATCATGAACCTTTGGATGACAAATCTGATGAGTCTGTTGATGATGATGATGAAGGGATTTTTCATGGGACCACACCCTTGGACATGGCAGCCTCAGAAGAGGTAAGGATGCCAATGACAGGTTGAAACCAAGCGGTGCTTGGGAGACTCACTAATCTAATATTTGAAGGAAAGAAAGGCTTTGATTTCGGAAGTGCTTTTCACAATCCCAGGATACTCTAAAGTTCTTTACAACTAGTTAGTGCCACTCCCTCTGCTCTTTCCTCATAGTCTGGAAAATCTCTTTTCCAAGTTTTTATCCAATTCCCTTTGAAAAGTTACTATTGAATCTGCTTCCACCACCCTTTCAGGCAGTGGATTGCAGATCATAACTCAGTGTCAAAACAAATGCTCCTCATCTCTCCTTGCTTTACTTAGCAATTATCTTCAATTTTTTAATTAGTGAATTTAGGGTTTCTGAGAATGGGGGTAATATATTAGCATGGACTGAGGATTGGTTAACGGACAGGAAAGCGGGCAGGAATAAACAGGCTGCAACTTAGGGTGCTGCAGGGATCAGTACCGGGACCTCAGCTATTTACAATCTATATTAATGACTTAGATGAGCAGACTGAGGGTAACGTATCCAAGTTTGCCCACAGTACAAAGTTTGCTGGGAAAATAAGCTGCAAAGAAGACACAAAAGGCAGCAAAGGAATATATGAACAGGTTGAGTGAGTGGGAAAGGACATGGTAGATGGAATAAAATGTGGCAAGGTATGAGGTTATCCATTTTGGTAAGAAAAATGGTTGCCATTGAATCACATGAAGCTAACGCAGGTAAAAACAAGGAATTATGAAAACAAATGGTTTACTATCCTTTATAACAAAGCAATTGGTGTATGAGAATGAAGGTGTCTTACTGCAAGGTATAGGCCCTTGGTGAGACCACACCTAGAGTTCTGTGTACGCTTTTGATTTCCTTACCTATAGGAATATTAATACTTTAGAGAGAGTGCAGCAAAAATTCTGAAGATTCATACGGGCTCGAAACGTTAACTGTCTCGCTCCACGGATGCTGCTAGACCTGCTGAGTTTTTCCAGCATTTTATGTTTTTATTTTACTAGATTGGGATGAGGGAATTGTCCTGTGAGGAGATATTGAGTAGACCAGGCCTATATTCCGACAGTTTATCAAAATAAGAGGTGATCTGACTGAAAGGTGTAGGGGTCACAGTCTCAAGATCAGGGGTTGAGATGAGAAGTTCTTTATTCAGAAGGTTGTGAATCTCTGGAATTCTCTACCCCAAAGATCTGTGGATGCTCCATCAATGAGTATATTCAAGGCAGAGATTGATAGATTTTTAGGTACTAAGAGAGTGGAGGGATATGGGGATCAGCTGGGAAGCTGAAGTTGATGTAGAAGGTTCAGCCATGATGTTATTAAATTGAAAAATAATTTCCACTGATCCGAGAGCAACAATGTCATAAATTTACTACCACTAAGAAGAAGGAAGAGATTATGAGGAAATGTTTTACAGTTTGCTTGTTTTGACAAGGGATACCGTACGAGAAACAGCAGTGAAAACAAATAATCACAATTTTTAAAAGGAATTGGATACAAATTTTAAAAAGGCGACAAAAAATGCTTGAACTGACGAATGGCCTATCCCATGCTCTTACTACTTGTGCTCTAGTTCTAGATATTAAAATGTTCTGCTGTCTCATTAATTGTGAGCAATTTGACTTATCAATTGTCATTTCTTTTTCAGGTATATGATATCCTAAATGGTAAACCCTACCAACCAAAACCAGCATCTGTTGCTCCTTTTCCACAAGGTAATAACTAGTTACTCCTTCAGTGAAGCAAGTCATTAATCTTTATGACCCCTTCAAATTAACCATTTCCAAAACTATTCTGTTCCACAAGGTTCATGTGGTGATGTGATGAATCTCAGCCCTTCGACTTCACAGCTACTGAATTCTATAATCTGCTGCCTCCCATTCAGAATTTGATTATGCTAAATGTGATATTGAGAGATTATTTAATATCTGACACTTCTATTTTATATGTAATTAAATAAGCTTTAATAGGGACCAGCGATGCTGTTAAAAGATTTGCAGAAGAATTTAGATCAATTATGAAACTGAGCAGGAAAATACCAAATGAAATGTTACACTGTGAAATGCAATGGGTGAAAAAATAATGTAAGTATTCATAGCGGGAACAGAAATAGAAAAGCGAGACTTAGAAAGTGACAAGTGACTTCCAAGTCACTTTCCACATATTAGAATATATAAAGAAAGAACTTGCATTTCTATAGCGCCTTTCACATGCTCAGGATGTCCCAAAGTATTTCACAGTCAATGAAGTACAGTCACTGTTATCACATAGGAAATGTGCCAGCCAATTATATAGCTAGAATGGTGGAGTCTATGTCTAGTGAAGTTTTACTGGTCGGATCACACTATCTTCAATCCTGACCACCGCACTATAACATGGTTGGCCTGCATTGGATAGGATCCAGAGAATGGCAACATGATAATTGATCCTAAATGAAAAAGGATGTACTGTGAGAAACACTTGTGTACGGTTTATAGCTAAAGCTACCAATTCTTTCCCTCCATGTGAGGCACTGTTGTGTTCCACTGGAGCTTGAGAAACCCAATTAAAGTAGAAATATTTAATCATCTTTCTGGAATACTCTACCAGGCAGTGTAATGTTGATTCTATGCTCACTGGTGATCTGTTTGTTTACTAGGTGATTTAGGACAACTGGATGTAGAAGCAAGGCTGGAGCTGTGTAAACTGTTGGAGGTGCCTGAACCCAGTCTGAACTGGATGACTCTCGCACAGAAATTGGGTCTTGGGATTCTAATCAACGCCTTTAAACTTAGCCATTCACCAGCAAAAACTCTGCTAGATAACTATGAGGTGAGCTGAATATGTCCTCTCTTATACAAATGTCATTGTATAAAAGAGCTGGATATCCAGCACTTAGTTTTGGTTTGACACTGAATGGTTACGCAATGTCCTCCTCCCCTTCCTCGCCCCATTCATGGAAAGACACCCAGATTCACTGCTTTCAATAATGGACTGGCTGCCTGTTGACATAGTTGGGGAAGGAGTGTATAACAGCAGCCAATGTGCGGCTGCCAGTTTTCCAGCACTGCCGCAAGTGAAGGCATCCCCCAGCGTTTTGATCGGGATTTGGGTGGGGTACTGAATGCAAGTTTATACCACCCTCATCAGCAGAGCAAAGCTGAAATCGCTTTACACCAACATAACTTGCAGTGCTGCTTAGAATATTCATGACTCTCAGTTGCTTTTTCAGTTTTGATTTCTCCTTTGTACTGTACTAACCCTTTCTATTCTGGTTTATTGAAGGTATCTGGTGGTACAGTCACGGAGATTCTGGAAACACTGAAGTCTATGGGCTACAGTAAAGCAATTGCCGTGCTTCAAAAAGCAATGGCTAACTCAGCAAACACACAACCAGATGATGTACACAACTCACCAACACCCATTGAACAGCACAACAGTAAGAGCAAATGATTTCTATTACTTAGGCTTTGGGGTTACAGAAATATTTGTTAATGTTGCCAATCTAACACTCGATTATAACAATTTCCCCAAATGTAACAATTTGTTGCTACGCACACAAAATTATTCTTAAAATATTAGCGATTCTGCAAAGATGACATTTAAGATGAAAAGTGTTCAGCATCTTCAGTTCATTCTAGTCTTTAACATTTTACCATCAATCCAGTTGCCATTGAGTTTTTACTATTAGCTTTTCTACACTTCCAAGTTATCCTGTATACAATAAAACACTTATCCACTAATGATCCACCAGATGCACCATGAATGACAACTATGACCTAAAGCCAATTATTATCATCCATACATTGCAAAGTTCATTCCATTCCTATCTCTGTAACTTCCTCTACTGCTCCGGGATCTCTCCACTCCTCCAATTTTGGCCTCCTGAGCATTCCTAATTTTCGCTGCTCCACCACTGACTGCTGTGCCCTCAGTTGCCTACGTCCTAATGATGAATTCCCCATCCCCCTCATAAACCTCTTTACCTATCTCCTCCTTCAAGATGCTTCTTATAATCCTACCTCTTTAACTAAGCTTTTGTCACTGGTTCTAATGTAGAGATGTATATTCACAGGCTTTGATGGAGAGTAAACCTTTACCCCTTAAATTGTAGCCATGTAGAAGTGCTCCTTCTCACACCATTTCCAATGGTCTCACCTGTCATTCACCATGATCTTTTTAAATGAAGAGGTCTTTGAGGCTTGGGTTGAAACTCTTTTCACAAGGGACATCGCACTAAAGCCTAGAGGAAGGATTTCTAATTTCTCAGGGTGGATGTGTCTCAGTGCTATTTTTACAGATATCATTTTGTTAAAATTCTGTTTCTGGTTATCAACTCTCTGTTTATATTTTTACTTTATAAAAGATGTCAGCCATACACAAGGGGATTTTGTAAAGGTGTTTCCCTTGCTAAGTAAATGGGCATTAACCCATAGATGAAATGTTATATTGTATAACATTGAAGCTAAGTGTTCTACAGAATCTTCCATCTCTTAAGAATTTCTTAGTGATTAGTTCCTTGTGCCTAACACTTTTCATCTTCATATCACCACTGCAAAATTTCATGTGTAGGAATTAAAATAGCAATAACATTTTTTTTTTGGGTAAATAAGGAAATTGTGATAATTGAAAACTTTAGATTAACAGCTTTAACAAATATTCAATTGTGTAGTCCATCTCTTTATATTAATATAGATTTTAATCACATTCTACCAACTCTATTTATTGACTTTGACCGTTCTTTTATGGGGAAAACAGAATGAAGAAGTGCGTTAGCTTCTAAATCACGTTTGACAAACCTACTGGAGATTTTTGAGTTTTTAACTAGCAGAATAGATTAGTATTTAGATTTTCAGAAAGCTTTTGAGAAAGTCCCACATAAGAAGTTAGTGTGTAAAATTAAAGCACATGGGATTGGGGGTAATATATTGGCACGGATTGAGAATTGGTTAGCAGACAGGAAACAGTAGGAATAAATTGGTCATTTTCAGAACAGCAGGTGGTGACTCAGGCATCAGTGCTTGGGCCTCAACTATTCAGGATGTATATCAATGATTTGAATGAGGGAAACTAAATGTAATACTTCCAAGTTTACTGATAACATATTCTCACCTAGTTTTGTGTCGAGGAGGATGTTAAGAGGCTTCAAGGTGAATTAGACAAGTTGAGTGAGTGGGCAAATACATGGCAGATGCAGTATAACATGGATAAGTGTGAAGTTATCCACTTTGGTAGGAAAAACAGAATGGCTAAGTCTTATTTAAATGGTGATAGATTGGGAAATGTTGATATACAAAGGGACCTGGGTGTCCTTATATACCAATCACTGAAAGCAAGCATGCAGGTGCAGCAAACAGTTAAGAAAGCAAATGGTATGTTGGTCTTCATTGCAAGAGGATTTGAATACAGGAGCAAGGATGTTTTACTGCAGCTAAACAGGGCCTTGGTGAGACCACATCTGGAATATTGTGTGCAGCTTTGGTCCTTACCGAAGTAAGGATATACTTGCCATAGAGGGAGTGCAGCAAAGGTTCACCCAGACTGTTTCTTGGGATGGCAGGATTATCATATGAGGAGAGATTGGGCTGACTTGGCCTGTATTCACTGGAGTTTAAAAGAGATCTCATTGAAACATATAAAAATTCTGACAGGGCTGGACAGATAGGATGCAGGGATGATGTTTCCTCTGGCTGGGAGATCTAGAACAAGGGGTCACTGTCTCAGGACTGAGATAAGGAGAAACTTCTTCAGAGGGTGGTGAACCTGTGGAGGCCAAGTCACTGAATTTATTAAAGAAGGAAATAGATTTCTAGACTCTAAAGGGGTATGGGGAGAGAGTGGGAGTACGGTGTTGAGAGAGGATCAGCCATGATCATATCGAATGGCAGAGCAGGCTATTCCCACTCCTACATTTTATGTTTCTTTCACTATCATTAATGATAAAGAATTTAAACCCCTCATTCTTTTCAAACAGATGTTCAGATTGACCCAAAATCCCAGCAGTGTGACAGCGTGTGTGACAGTGGAGTGGAGACATCATTTAGGAGATTAAGCCACATGTCATCAGAATCTTTCAGCAACAACCAGGCTTCGTTCGAACTGTGACATTTGCAGCAAGAATCTCAGTAAAGAGTTGATTAATCAAGACCAACTGAAGCGAGTACAGTTAATAAATGTCAACCTGGTTGGAATCTGTGAAACATTTAGCCTCACCTGTATAATCTCAGCTTTGATTACTGCCATAAGGCATAACTATTTTAAATATTAAACAGGTCAGTGCTTGGAATTAAACATCACTTAGCTCCCCATAGGTTTATTTCAGCTATTTAAAAAAAAATACATGGATCAAAGATTATGAACGAAGATGCCAATAGTCTTGTGTTCAAGCTTCACTCCAGAAACTTGAGCACAAAAATGGTGCACTGTGCTGTTGGAGCTGTCGTCTGCCCTTTCAGGTGCACATAATGATGGGGAATTCTCTCCAATGCCCTGGCCACAATTTATCCCGTAATCAGATTCTGTGGGATCTTGCTGTGCACAAATCAGCTGCATTCTGACAGTGCAAGCAGTACTTCATTGGCTGTAAACGCTTTAGGATATCCTGAGGTTCAGCAAGTCTTTCTTTCTTAGTACTCATAAGTATTAACAAAGAAAAGCTTCACCGAAGGTTTGTTTGCAATCTTTACTTATGGCTGTTTATTTTTGCAAATGCAGGAAATGAATGTGAGGGTTTTGCTCGATTATGTCGATGAGTTTATACTGTGTTTTGAGTTGTACATTTATCACAGATTATCTCATCAATCTTTTACTCATTCTCAAATAGATATTTGTAAATAGTCTCAGCAGCCTCTGTTGCCTCAATTTGTCAGATTTTTTATTTTTGCTTAATGTAGTTTAAAATTTAGCTTTTTTAATAAACAATAAAAAAGGACCAATCGCACTGGCTGTGATAGTTTTGTTCCCCAACTTGAATCATTGATTTCATCATCAGTTAGGAACTTCACTCTCAAACACTTTTTGATGCTGCTAAATCACTCTTCTTTCACTGGTGGACACATTATCAGTTTCAGTTTTGTAGTCATTAAATTTAATACTGGATGTGTGGCATGCACAGAATTGGCTGTCTTTAACTCTTGTCTGCCAGATGCCCCTGTGTTATAATAAAGCTAGGAAAAACTTTTTGAAAACTGATTTGGCTGAGTACTGGGAGAAGTGACATTTACACTAGATCGGTGTTATTGGAAAGCACTTAAGGGCATAACATCAGGTCCAAATTTGGATATGTAGCAAATGGAAAGAGAATGCAAACAGATAAAAATATAATTTAGCACAAATAAACATTGTAATTTCGGGAGGGTAGTGAATGATAAACTGCTCAATCACTAAAAGCACACATTTTGTTATTGGATTTACATCCCCACTAGAGGGAAGCATTTCAGGCAGA
Source organism: Carcharodon carcharias (assembly GCF_017639515.1). NCBI lineage: Eukaryota > Metazoa > Chordata > Chondrichthyes > Lamniformes > Lamnidae > Carcharodon > Carcharodon carcharias. The sequence continues at coordinate 1,899,136 of NC_054467.1, read as the reverse complement.
TCTGCTGTGTTTGCACAAGTATTGCCCTGTACTGTACTATACTGACCAGAACAGTGAAGATTTCTCAGCCATAGGGACACTGATCTTTAGAAGCAGCTTTATAGAGAGAAAGAAAAACAAAAGCAAAGGGAATTTCTAGGTTTTTTCATATAAATGCAAGAAGATGGAGGATCTGTACAAAACATCAGTTGGGCCACAATCAGAGTAATGTTTCCCCTTTTGGTGCAATGGAAACTGACTAGTGACAAGAATGGGAGGGAGGGAATGAATGCTAACATTTTAAAGGATTAAAATACATTATTAACACACATTAGGGCTGTTAATCTTTCTGTTTACGTAGCACCTCAACTGTAATCTCCCTCCAAAATCAATTTCTACATCAATAGAATTTAACAACAAGAGCAAGCTACACACTATGTATTAGCTCCTGTTGTGCTTTTTTCCTCAATAGGAGGGAGGCCTGCTCCTGATCTTCCCCTGAGTACTTATAGAAACAATGGGTGAAGACTATGATGCAACTCCCGATTTGGGCAATTTTAAGCTGCTTCCAGTTTATCACTGCAATCCCACAAATTAGACACCAACCTCTGTTATTAAGGACATCACTGATGCTTATTCAAGAATCACAATCTTTTAACAGAATCACAGAAGGCCTAACTTCCCAGTGGAACCCATCCAGCAAAGCGAGTAGTCCAGTATAGAATACCTTCACCAGACCAGGAAACCTTTGTGGAGAAAGAATTAATATTTCAGGACTTAACCTTTCAGCTGAACTGAAAAATGTTAGATGTAGCAGGGTTTAAGCAAGTACAGAGGCAAATAGCAGAGGTGGAGGAGGGAAGACCATAAGACGTAAGAGCAGAAGTAGGCCATTCAATGAGATCATGGCTGATCTCATAACCCTCAACTCCACTTTCCTGCCTTTTCCCCATAACCCTTGATTCCTTTACTGATTAAAAATCTATTTCAGCCTTGAATATACTTAATGACCCAGCATCCATAGCCCTCTGCGGTAAAGAATTCCACAGATTGACTACTCAGAAGAAATTCCACCTCATTTCGTTTTAAATGGGTGTCCCCTTACTCTGAGATTATGCCCACTGGTCCTAGACTCTCCCACAGGGGGAAATAACCTCCCAACATCTAAGATAAAAGCAAAAAACTGCGGATGCTAGAAATCCGAAACAAAAATAAAAATACCTGGAAAAACTCAGCAGGTCTGACAGCATCTGCGGAGAGGAACACAGTTAACATTTCCAGTCCGTATGACGCTTCACCAGAACTAGGGAAAAAGAGAAAAGAGGTGAAATATAAGCTGGTTTAAGGGGGGGGTGGGACTGGTAGAGCTGGATAGAGGGCCAGTGATAGGTGGAGATTGCCAAAAGATGGTCATAGACAAAAGGACAAAGGGGTGTTGATATTAGATAAGGAATGTGCTAATGGAGACTGAGGGTAGAAAGCAGGATGAGCAAGATACAGATAGCCCTAGTGGGGGTGGGGTGGGGGGAAGGGATCGAAAGAGGCTAAAACGTAGAGATAAAACAATGGATGGAAATACATTTTAAAATAATGTAAAGTATTTACAGCCTTCAGGACTGAATATTGAGTTCAACAATTTTAGATCATGAACTCTCTCCTCCATCCCCACCCCCTTTCCGATCCCCCTTTTCCCAATAATTTATATAGATTTTTCTTTTCCCACCTATTTCCATTATTTTTGAATGTATTTCCATCCATTGTTTTATCTCTACCTTTTAGCCTCTTTCGATCCCTTCCCCCCACCCCACCCCCACTAGGGCTATCTGTACCTTGCTCATCCTGCTTTCTACATATTTCTTAGCTAATATCACCACTGTCAACGCCTCTTTGTCCTTTTGTCTGTGACATCTTTTGGCAATCTCCACCTATCATTGGCCCTCTATCCAGCTCTACCTGTCCCACCCACCCCCTTAAACCAGCTTATATTTTTCCTTAGTTCTGGTGAAGTCATACGGACTCAAAACGTTAACTGTGTTCCTCTCTGCAGATGCTGTCAGACCTGAGCTTTTCCTGGTATTTTTGTTTTTCTCTCAGCATCTACCCTGTCAAACCCCCTAAGAATCTTATACCAAAATGGCAAGTTAGGATTAGGGTTAGGGTAAAAGGCAGGAGAGACTGACAGCAAAACCATTACCAGCACCCACTACCTGAAAATGTCAGAGACGTGGTTATGATCAGAAGATGTTGAACAGTGTTGAGGCCAGATGTCTGCAAAGTGCCTGATAGAATGATGAAGTACTGTTCCTCGAGCTTCCCTGAAACAATGTAGAAGGCTGAGGACAAAGTGGGAGCGAGATGGAGAATTAAAGTGATAACTGGAAACGCAGGGACACTCTTGTGAACTTAGAGACATGTTTGAGCAATCACCCAACGTGTTTGGTTTCATAGGAGCAGGGCTAGCCCATTCACCTGTCAAGCCTGCTCAGCCATTCAAACAGATCATGTCTGACCATCTATCTCTATTCCATTTTCCCACTATCCCCATATCCCATGATGTCATTGGTATCCAGAAATCTATCGATTTCTGTCTTGAACATGCTCAATGATTGAGAATCCACAGCCCTCTGGAGTAGAGAATTCCAAAGATTCACCAACCTCTGAGTGAAGAAATTCCTTCTCATCTCAGTCTTAAATGGCCTGCCTCTTATTCTGAGACAGACTATGCTGTCCCCTTGTTCTAGACTCACCAGCCAGGGGAAACAAACCATTCATATCTACCCTATTACACCTCTAAGAATTTTGTAAGTTTCAATGAGATAACTTCTCATTCTTGGAAATTCAAGAGAATACAGGCCCAGTTTCCTCATTCCTGCCATCCCAGGGATTAGTCTGGTGAGCCTCTGTTGCACTCCCTATGCCAAGTATATCCCTCCTTTGATAAGGAGACCAAAACTGTACACAATACTCCAGGTGTGGTCTCACCAAGGCTCTATACAATCACAGCAAGACATCTTTACTCCTGTACTCAAATCCCCTTGTGATGAAGGTCAACGTGCCATTTGCCTTCCCATTGCTTGCTGCACCTGTATGTTAGCTTTTAGTGATTCATGAACAAGGGAACCAACACTTCCCAACCTCTCACCATTTAAGAAATACTTTGTTTATTTTTCTACAAGTGATTAACTTCACACTTATTCACATTATAGACCATTGACCATGTACTTGCCCACTCACTCAGCCTGTTCCAATCCCCTTGAAGCCTCCTTGCATCCACCTCACAACTCACATTCCCACCTAGTTTTGTGTCATCAGCAAATTTGGAAATATTACATTTGGTCCCCACATCCAAATCATTTATATAGATTGTGAACAGCTGTGGCCCCAGAACTGATCCTTGCGGTACCTCACTGGTAACAGTCTGCCATCCTGAGAATTATGCGTTTATTCCTACTCTCGGTTTTCTGTCCGTTAACCAATTCTCAATCCATACCAGCATATTACCCCCAACCTGTGTGGCATCTTATTGAAAGCCTTCTGAAATTCTAAATACACTACATCCACTGGTTCTCTCATCAATGCTACAAGTTACATCCTCAAAAATCGCCAATAGCTTTGTCAAACATGATTTCCCTTTCATAAATCCATGTTGACTCTGCCCAATCATATCATTATTTTCTAAGTGTCCAGTAATCACATGCTTCACATTAGATTCTTTAACATTTTCTCTACTACTGACGTCAAACTAACAGGTCTATAGTTCTCCATTTTCTCTTCTCCCTTCTTAAATAGTGTGGTTATATTTGCTACTTTCTAGTCTGCAGGGACCTTTCCAGAATTTTGAAAAATTACCACCAATGCATCCACTATCTCCAGTTTCTCCAGTGTGGAAGAGAGTGCTGGAGATCAGGTTTCCCAGATCCTGGGAGCAACTGATAGCAAAGTTAGCACCAAAAGCCCCTCCAGCAAGAGGAATTCAATCACATATCTCCAAAATCCCATCTGTGAACTGGGAATCGGCAGATGCATTACAACCTCCAATACTTGTTCTGACTTGAACATTGAGATTTTCCCTCTGCTTCACTGCAAAGTGGACTGTTGGCAGAAACAGTATAAAGCAAAGTAGTACAAAAGCAAAATATTTCAGGTTTCCATCATCTGCACTAATAACAAAAATTGCTGGAAAAGCTCAGCAGGGCAGGCAGCATCTGTGGAGAGAAACAGAGCTAACGTTTCAGATTGGTGGCTTTTCATCACAATTCAATTCTGTTCTGACGAAAGCTCTGATGAAAGATGATCAGCCTGAAACATTAACTCTGTTTCTCTCCACAGATGCTGCCTGAGCTGCTGCGCTTTTCCAGCATTTTCTGTTCTTAGGAAAGCAGTGTGGTGCTCAGAGAAGATCCCAATACAAAGAAACGGCTGTTGAAAGTGGTCTTGCAGCATGCAAGTACTTCTGAGTTTAGCTGCATCACTCTGCAGAGCAACCATGTGCCCACCACCTCTCTGAGATCCCTAATTTCTCAAGGGTAATGTGGTTCTCCAATCCAGCATTATCGGGCATGCAATTGTAGGGGAGCTCGATGTTTGGAGAGGTGTTTCCTGTGAGTGGAGGAGCACAGAATCATCAGTGTGTCAGAATAGGATTTTGCTGCAGCTGAACAGCACTTTGATCATTTTTCTTTTCGAACCAACTCTAACCAAACAGCTCCTGTACACAATGAACACCTTAAATATCTGTATAACGACACATAATAAAAGTTGATGAAAATTATTTTGTCACACTGAATTCAATGGGGCCTTTTTAAAAAACAAACTACCTTTAACACATAAACTTACTTTTTAATATTTAATTAATGAAACCTTGAAATAAAACAATATTTGAAAACGATTTGCTAAGGTTAAATAGTTTGATTCTCAGTTTTCTTATGTAAACATTGATTTTCCAACAATTTGTTCTTGATTTAAAAGCTCACGGGTTCTGTGGATTGTCTTGACCTGGACGTTATGGAGTGTTGAGCCTTGTTGGAGAATGCACTCATCTAGGCAGGTGGAGATTCCAAAGAAGCTGATTTTATGTAAAAAAAGCCTTTCAATTAATGAACTATAAATTACAGGTTTACAAAACATTCAATAATATTTTTCTGATGGACTTTGACCAATGATACAAAAGTCAATACAAAATGTGTGGTAGAAAAGCATCACATAAAAAATATTGTTTCACTGAAAATATTGGAAACAAAATAAATCTTTTCCTTTCCTTATTCTTCTTTGGTTTCAAACACATCCAATTCTGAATGAGAACTGCAAGAAATTAATGACCATCATCATTTGTCAATTTCAATTCAAGTTCTTTTTTTTATATTATGTCCTCTTCAATGCAATAATTACACAAAGGCTGCAGGTCAATTACACAAATTAGACAGTCTCTACCTTTATGGGATATTAGCTGTCAACAAACATCTGGAAGTGACTGAACACGTAAAGACTGCTTCAATTCTGAGATGCTGGTCCGGCGCCAAGGGTGAAAGGTCGTCAGTATAGTCTTCTCCACCATGATGAAACCATTGTCACTAAATCTGCCTGTGACATTCCCTACATCCAGCCAGACATAAGGGGCAATACTAGATGTTCGCAGAGTGATCCTGTACGTCTCACCTTGCTGACTGATGGTAGCCTAAAAAAAAAGGATACAGATGTGAAACAGGTTATTTTTGTTTAACAAGTAGGAAGATTCCCTGACACAATATTCCCTTAGCTGCCATTAAATTCTGCTAGGAGGGTGTTCAATGTGACAGTACAGGATAAACTGGCTCACCCAGTGTTGAAACACACCTAAATGGAGAAGTACTAATGGAGTTTGTCATTTCCTAATCTACAATCTTAGAGGGCAAGGCATTCATAAAATTTACCCAGTTAACGCAAAAGGAAATAATGAAAATATTCATATCATCAGCTGCCTTATTTGGGCAATTTGATCCAAAACCAAGAGTACAAGGCAAGAATAAAAATCTTTCAGTCACAATTTTGAACTTTTCAATCAAACCCCAGTCCCCCAGACTTAACATTTTATTTTGGGGAAAGAGTTCCAGATTCCACTACCCTTTGTGTCAATAAGTGCTTCCTGACATCATAAAACTTCAGGATTAAGGGTTGCCTGGTCTACCACAATTCCAGACCTTTCTCTTGGTGCTATTGAGGGGTTAACTGAATGTTAAAAACCTGATTTAAGGGTTATAAAGAATGCTGATTTTTCTGATTTCCATTGCTGTGCTCAAAGCTGCATAACAAAGCAAAGTAACAAAGCAGCAGAGCAAATAATGCAAACTGCAGCTCAGAACCAACTAAATAGCTGGACTATCACTAGGAGGTTTGGGAAAGTGTTAACTGCTGAGGAATGGAGAAAAGTTTTATTTTAATTCATGAACAGTACGTGGGTGTCGCTGGCAAGGCCATCATTTATTGCCCATTTCTAATTGCCTTTCAGAAGATGGTGGTGAGCCATCTTTTTGAATACAACTAAGTGGCCTGCTGGATCATTTCAGAGGCAGTTAGAGTCAACCACGTTGCTGTGGGTCTGGAGACACATGTAGACCAGACCAGGTAAGGATGGCAGATTTCCTTCCCTAAAGAGCATTAGAGAACCAGATGGACTTTTATAATAATCTGGTAGTTTCATGACCACCATTACTGAGGCTAGCTTTTCATTCCAGATTATTTAACTTCCTCCAGCTGCCATGTTGGGATTTGGACTCACATCTCTGGACTCATTAGGTAGGCCCCTGGATTACTATTACAGCCACACGGCCACTATGCATAACTGAGGAATCAAGGACATATTGTACAAGGCAGATGGTGACACCCTGCTCCTATTCTCTACGTGCAGCAGCCATGAAAACAGGTTTCCCAAAGGGCAAATGTGTGTTCAGGAACTACAGAAACTGTCATACGTCAACAAATCTGTAAGGGTCATCTAAAACTAACTCTTTAGGGATTCAGACCTTGCACAGCCTGAGAACAGAAATTGCTGCCTGAAAAGAATCATCTACAAACACAACGAATCATACAGCACAGGCCATTCAGCCCATCATGCCTCTACCAGCTCTTTAACTACCAGCTCTTTAAAAGAGCTATCCATTTAGTCCCACTCTCCCCGCTCTTTCACGCATAGTCCTGCAATTTTCTATGCTTCAACTATTTATCCATTTCTTTTTTTGAAAGTTATTATCAAATCTATTTCCATCGCTCTTTCACAGTGCATTCTAGATCATAATTCACTGTGTACAAACATATTTAGGCCACCTCTGGTTCTTTCATCAATTACCTTGAGTGTGTACTCTGGTTACTGACCTTTCTACCATTGGAAACCGTTTCCTTTTATTTACTCTATCAACACCATTCATGATTTTTGAATACCTCTATCAAATTGTTTTTAATCTTCTTGACTCTATGGAGAACAATCCCAACTTCTGCAATCCCTCCACGTAAATGAAGTTCCTCATCCCTGACACTATTCTAGTAAATCTACACCCTCTCAAGGTCTTGACATCCTTCCTGAAGTGTGGTGCCCAGAAATGGACACAATACCCCAGCTGGGGCCTAACCAGTGACTTATAAAGGTTTAACATAACCTCCTTGCCTTTGTCCTCTTTGCTTCTATTTATAAAGTCGAGAATCCTGCATTTGCGTGAAATCCAATTTTGAAGAGTAGGCTCCAAAACCTGCACCTTTGTCTTCTTTCACAGAGTTAGGGCCTCGGCTAGTTTTCCAGAACCTTCCCATGCACAAGTAACAACAACTTGCATTTATATAGTACCATTAACAAAGTAAAACATCCTAAGGTGCTACACAGAAGAATTATCAAACAAAATATGACAAGAAGCCACATAGGAGATATTAGGACAGGTGATGGGTCAAGAGGACTTGGTGCAAGTTTGGTCACAGGCAGCAGAGTTTTGGATGATTTCAGTTTATGAAGGGTACAATGTGGAAGCCCAGTCTCAAGATAACAAAGGCATGGAGGAGGGTTTCAGGAAATGAGCTAAGGCAAGTGCAAAATTAGACAATGTTACGCAGCTGGGAATTGGCAGTCTTAGTTATGGCGCAGTCTTAGTTACAGCGCAGATATGTTGTCGGAAGCTCACTTGGGGTCAAATGTGACATCAAGGTTGCATACAGTCTAGTTGAGTTTCAGACAGTTGCCAGGAGAGGGATGGAGTAGGTAGCCAGGGAACAGAGTTTGCGACAGGGTCCAAACTCAATCACTTGGGTCTTCCCCCAATACTTAGCTGGGGGAAATTTCTGCTCATCCAGTACTGTCGGATAAGCAGATAATTTAGCAACAGTGGAGGAGTCAAGAGAAGGGGCGGTGAGGTAGAGCTGGGTGCTGCCAGCATACCTGTGGAACTCAACACTGTTCTTAGATGATGTCTCCCAGGGGCAGCATGTAGATGAGAAATAGGAAGGGGCCAAGGATAGATCTTTAGGGGGACACCAGAGGTAACTGTGTGAGATGGAAGAAAAGCCATTGCAAGAGATTGTCTGACCATGATTAGACAGATAAGAATGGAACCAGACGAGGGCAGTCCTACACAGCTGGAGAATGATGGAGAGTTGCTGCCAATAAGTGCTGTTGGCTGTTTGCCAATTATGTTAAAGGAAGGCCAAAAGTGGTGCAGGGACCACACTGATTGTGTTGGATGGGCAGAGTCCACACCCTGGTGTATGCAGCATTTCAAAACTCTTACTAGTTGTACAATTTTTGAATGCAGCATGAGCAGATTCTACTTCAATAACTGAAAGCAGCATGGGCAGGCTTCAAAACTCAAAGCAACATCCAATGTGTAACTGCTCATTCGGAGAGCTGCTGCAGACTTGATGGGCTGAAAGGCCTCCTTCTGCACTGTAACATTTCTGTGTCCTCAGTTAATTTCCTCCCATCCTCCAGTGCAGCGCAGGACATCCCAATTACGTGCCGAGATTGAAATAAAAACAGAAAATGCTGGAAAAACTCAGCAGGTCTGGCAGCATCTGTAGAGAGAGAAACAGAGTTAATGTTTCGAGTCCAAATGATCCTTCTTCAGAGCTGAGGCTGGATGGGTAAGAGTAACAGCAGTTTGCACATTTTGAAACACAGTATCCAGAACTGGAGTAGAATTACACTGCAGGAATCCATTGAGAATCCTTCCTACAAAATCATTCATTCCAATAAAAACATGGTAACAAGTGACTGATGCCTCACTACAGCACTATTAGTTAGATTCCCTACACTGGACAACAGCACCAAACCCAACTGTTCTGATCACCATCTGGAACAATTGCATTCTTGTATTTCCAAGACCTGTGATTTTAAAAGTGTAGAACTGTTCAAACAGAGCAGGAATTCAGTCTAAGTATGTTCGCATATTTCATAACACTTCCACAGAGTACAGGATTATTTAAAGGTATGTTGGGGATACATCTCGGTGCATGTCGATAAATCACAAGCCCAATTTATGGACAGTTAAAGACAGGCAGTACTGCCTTGATTTTGAGATAGCTAAGACATTAAGCAAGGCAGCTCATAATTTAAACAATTTAAATCATAATTTAACTGTTTTAGGAAAACTTTATGGATACAGTGTTAGATGAGGCATAATATGTTTACTTACATTAATCTGTGGCTTTCTAAGCATCTGAGCATCTTTTAAAGAAGATAATAAGTAATAGTTTGTAGGTCCGAGCTGTTGGCCATTATCTTCAAGGTAAAATATTACCACGCAATTATATCTGCTGCAACCACATTGCCTCAGCAGATTATCAGTGACTTCCTTGTACACTGGGGCTGAACTCCTTGCCTTGAGGATAAAGTGCTCAGTGGTATAAACACACACTGGCTCCATCAGGCTCCACTGGTAAACCTTAACCTACAGAACAAAATATAAAAAATCATATCTATAGCACATGCAATGGATTCCATCTTGTATATGAAACAATATCCTAAGTTTAAGGTTAAACAGTGTAAAACCTCAAGTTACCTTCCAAAAAAAAGCATCTTCTGATATTTCAGGCCAAAATAACATTCAAACTGAGGTGATTAAAAAGGTCAATAGGATTTGTTACAGAGATTGGACAAGCAATAATAATCTTTATATCACTGCAGACAGCTTTGCGTATTTCCCAGATTGTGAATCCAGTAAAGTTCCAAACTTGCAATTTTTTTTACATTTGAACTGCTGGTTATTTTCTGTCCTATACAGAATATAAAGTACAGAAACAGACCATTTGGCCCAACTAGTCTGTGCTTGTGTTTTTGTCCTGTAAGAGACCCCTCCCATTATGAGCTTTATTTTAGTTACACATGTTTGATCACTTGACTAAAAAGCAATCATGTAGTTCAAAACAGGACACTGTCACCTTTCAAAAACTCTGTTTCAGCTGAATTGGATTCATACAAGTCACAAACATGGACCAAAACAAGTTGCTGAGCCAGCAACCTTTCCCTGGAGTTTAAACAATTGACTAAAGCAGAAGAAAAGCAAGTTCCAATCACCCAGGTGACAACCTAATTCACCGTTAACAAGTAGATTTGAAATACAGCTTAGGCCAACCTTCCCACACGAAAGGCTACTGCAGGAATCATACTAATTCGTTGAATGTAAAGTTGTTGAGAACTGATATATAACAAAGATATTTCCTGCAACCGATTCATATAACTCACCCAATTTTTAAAATTAGTGGGGTTTTTTTATTCATTCATGGGGTGAGGGCTTCGCTGGCTGGGTCAGCATTTATTGCTCATCCCTAATTGCCCTTGAGAAGGTGGTGGTGAGCTGCCTTCTTGAACCGCTGCAGTCCATGCAGTGTAGGTACATCCAGAGTGCTGTTAGGGAGGGAGTTGCAGAATTTTGACCCAGCGACAGTGAAGGAACGGTGATACATTTCCAACTCAGGATGGTGTGTGGCTTGGAGGGGAACTTCCAGGTGGTGATGTTCCCATTTATCTGCTGCTCTTGTCCTTCTAGATGGTAGTGGTCGTGGGTTTGGAAGGTGCTGTCTAAGGAGCCTTGGTGAGTTCCTGCAGTGCATCTTATAGATGGTACGCACTGCTACTACTGTGCGTCGGTGGTGGAGGGAGTGAATGTTTGTGGATGTGGTGCCAATCAAGCGAGTTGCTTTGTCCTGGATGGTGTCAAGCTTCTTGAGTGTTGTTGGAGCTGCATTCATCCGGGCAAGTGGGGAGTATTCCATCACACTCCTGACTTGTGCCTTGTAGATGGTGGACAGGCTTTGGGGAGTCAGGAGGTGAGTTACTCGTCACATGATTCCTAGCCTCTGACGTGTTCTTGTAGCCACAGAATTTATATGGCTAGTCCAGTTCAGTTTATGGTCAATGGTAGCCTCCATAAGGTCATAGTCATAGAGGTTTACAGCACAGAAAAAGGCCCTTTGGCTCATCGCGTCTGCGCCGGTCAAACAAGTACCTAACTATTCTAATCCCATTTTCCAACATTAGGCCCATAGCCTTGTATGCCAGGATATTGATAGTGGGGGATTCAGTGATGGTAATGCCATTGAATGTCGAGGGGCGATGGTTAGATTCTCTCTTGTTGGAGATGGTCATTACCTGACACTTGTGTGGCATGAATGTTACTTGCCACTTGTCAGCTCAGGCTTGGACATTGTCCAGCTCTTGCTGCACTTGGACATGGACTGCTTCAGTATTTGAGGAGTTGTGAATGATGCTGAACATTGTGCAATCATCAGCGAACATCCCCACTTCTGACCTTATGATGGAAGGAAGGTCATTGATGAAGCAACTGAAGATGGTTGGGCAGAGGACACTACCCTGAGGAACTTCTGCAGTGATATCCTGGAGCTGAGATGACTGACCTCCAACAACCACAACATCTTCCTTTGTGCTAGGTATGACTCCAACCAGTGGAGAATTTTCCCCCTGATTCCCATTGACTCCAGTTTTGCTAGGGCTCCTTGATGCCACACTCGGTCAAATGCTGCCTTGATGTCAAGGGCAGTCACTCTCACCTCACCTCAGGAGTTCAGCTCTTTTGTCCATGTTTGAACCAAGGCTGTAATGAAGTCAGGAGCTGAGTGGCCCTGGCGGAACCCAAACTGGGTGTCAGTGACCAGGATATTGCTAAGCAAATGCCGCTTGATAGCACTGTTGATGACCCCTTCCATTACTTTTCTGATGATCAAGAGTAGACTGATGGGGCTGTAATTGGTCGGGTTGGATTTGTCCTGCTTTTTGTGTACAGGACATACCTGGGCAATTTTCCACATAGCCGGGTAGATGCCAGTGTTGTAGCTGTACTGGAACAGCTTGGTTAGGGGTGCAGCAAGTTCTGGAGCATAAGTCTTCAGTACGATTGCCGGAATATTGTCAGGGCCCAAAGCCTTTGCAGTATCCAGTGCCTTCAGCCATTTCTTGCTATCACGTGGAGTGAATGGAATTGGCTGAAGACTGGCATCCATGATGCTGGGGACCTTCGGAGGAGGCCGAGATAGGTTATCCACCTGGTTGAAGATTGTAGCAAATGCTTCAGCTTTATCTTTTGCAATGATGTGCTGGGCTCCCCCATCTTTGAGGATGGGGATATTTGTGGGGCCTCCTCCTCCAGTGAGTTGTTTAATTGTCCACCACCATTCATGACTGGATGTGGCAGGACTGCAGAGCTCAGATCTGATCTGTTGGTTGTGAGATCGCTTAAGTCTAATACATGCTGCTTATACTGTTTGGCATGCAAGTAGTCCAGTGTTACAGCTTCACCAGGTTGACACCTCAATTTTAGATATACCTGGTGCTGCTCCTGACATGCCCTCCTACACTCTTCATTGACCCAGGGTTGATGCCCTGGCTTGATGGTAATGGTAGAGTGGGGGATATGCCGGGCCATGAGGTTACAGATCGTGTTAAGTACAATTCTCCTGCTGCCGATGGCCCACAGCGCCTCATGGATGCCCAGCCTTGAGTTGCTAGATCTGTTCAAAATCTATCCCAATTAGCACAGTGGTAGTGCCACACAACACGATGGAGGGTATCCTCAATGTGAAGGTGGGGGTCCTTCGCCACAAGGACTGTGCGGTGGTCACTCCTACCAATACTGTCATGGACAGATGCATTTGCGGCAGGCAAGTTGGTGGGGATGAGGTCAAGTATGTTTTTCCCTCTTGTTGGTTCCCTCACCACCTACCGCAGGCCAAGTCTAGCAGCTTTATCCTTTAGGACTCGGCCAGCTCTGTCAGTAGTGATGCTACCTTGCTGCTCTTGGTGATGGACATTGAAGTCCCCCACACTGAGTACATTTTGCACCCTTGCCACCCTCAGTGCTTCCTCCAAGTGATGTTCAACATGGAGGAGCACTGACTCATCAGCTGAGGGAGGGCAGTATGTGCTAATCAGCAGGAGGTTTCCTTGCCCATGTTTGACCTGATGCCATGAGACTTCATGGTGTCCAGGAGTCGATGTTAAGGACTCCCAGGGCAACTCCCTCCCGACTGTATACCACTGCGCTGCCACCCCGGCTGGGTCTGTCCTGCCCGTGGGATAGGACATACCCAGGGATGGTGACGGTGGGGTTTGGGACACTACCTGTAAGGTATGATACTGAAAGGATGACTCAGGCTGTTGCTTGACTAGTCTGTGAGACATCTCTCCCAGTTTTGGCACTAGCCCCCAGATGTTAGTAAGGAGGACTTTGCAGGGTTTACAGGGCTAAGTTTGCCGTTGTCATTTCCGGTGTCTAGGTGGATGCCAGGTGGTCAGTCTGGTTTCATTCCTTTTTTTTTGGGAAACTTTGTAGCAGTTTGATTCATCTGAGTGGCTTGTTAGGCCATTTCAGAGGGCATTTAAGAGTCAACCATGTTGTTTCAATTTATCTTGATAGCTAGTTCAATTTGATGTGATGTATCATCTGAAATAATTTCTCAAACCCCACCCCCGCTACATAGAGTGAAAGGGTGAATTCTTGCATTTGGAGGCCAGACATTAAACTGCTGGACGAATACTACTGGTACTGATGAGTAGGCAAGTACAGTGATGGCAATTGATGGATCAGCCAGGCCAACTTATCCATATCTTTACAAATTACTTATAGCACAGAAGAGACTATTCAGCTCAAAGAGCCTATGCAGGTTTATGCTTGAAACAAACTGTCTCTAACTGCTCTTCATTTATCCCCAATGTATTCTTCTATTCTACTCTCTTTCATGTGCTTATTTAACTTCCTCTTAACATATTCATGCTATTTGTCAACACTCCCTGTGGCAGCAATGGACTAGCACACTACTCAGCACTCTTTGGGTAAAGAAGTTTCTCTTGAATTCCCATTGGATTTATCAGTAACTATCTTATATTTATGGTCAATAGTTTTGGTCGTGTGCACAAATGGGAACATCTTCTCTACATTTACCCTATTGAAACCTTTCATAACCTTGGAGAGCTCAGTCAGGTTATCCCCCTTCAGTCTTCTCTTTTCCACAGAAAAAGGCTTCAGCCTTTTGATTCTTCCCTGATAGTTACAACCTCTTGGTTCTGGTATTATCTTTTAAATCTTTTTTGGCACCTTCTCTGGTGCCTCCAATGGACTATTTGTAATGCATAACAAAAAGAGAATTACCTGGAAAAACTCAGCAGGTCTGGCAGCATCGGCGGAGAAGAAAAGAGTTGACGTTTCGAGTCCTCACGACCCTTCGACAGAACTTGAGTTCGAGTCCAGGAAAGAGCTGAAATATAAGCTGGTTTAAGGTGTGTGTGTGGGGGGCAGAGAGATAGAGAGACAGAGAGGTGGAGGGGGGGGTGTGGTTGTAGGGACAAACAAGTAATGCATACCTGAAGAATGAGTTTAAGATCCATAGATAAATCAGAAATGCCATAGATCAACAGTGTTCCATTGTCTTCAAAGGCTACTGGCAAAACAGGAGCAAAGAAATTCCGTGCAAAGTAATGAAGCATCTTCCATTTACCACCATATTCTGGGGAGAAGAAAAAGAATGGCACATTTTCAGTTGTTACAGCAACTTCAACTAAAAACATATCCACATTTCTTTTGATTTGCCTTGAATTCCAACCTTCAAGAAAAAAGTTAACAGACAGAATAGTGCCAAATATTTTAAACAAACAATACCTAGTAGCACAACGGAGAGAGATAACTGGATCAAGGACAAACAATTTGTGTGCTTGATGCTGATAGTTACTAGTAATTCATGAAGCGCTATTGAAAGTACTAGGGTAACAAAGTTGAGCCGAGGATTCTCCATCGGATCATGCAGGCTATTTAAAGTTAGAACACAGGAAGGAATAAGCTCACTTTAGGAAATGTTGTATTTATATAGCAACTTGGTGCATCTCTAATGACATCAAAATAGCAATCCAAATCCAATTAACTACCTGTAAAGGTAGAAGCTGATTTGCGCAGCAAGATGCCATGAGCTGTGTTACAACAAATCCTTGTATCACCTGCCCTAATATTTCAGAGACCAGCTAATTATTCCTCTGAAAAAGAATCTTGAAAATGCATCCAAGATTAAAATCCAAGATCTATCAGAAACAGCAACAAACACAAATATTTTCTTGTTGCCAGATTCTTCAGAAGCAACTCTTACATCTTTCATTCTATGAGGGACAGTGACCACAGAATGATTAGGTTTGACGTGATTTGGAAGTCTGATAAATCAGAAACCAGGATCCAGGTAAGATAACTTTAAAATGGACAAATTCAGTTGAATGAGGGGACATGGAAAGCAGATAGATTGAGACAGGAAACTGAAGGTAGTAAAGATAGGCGCAACACTTTCAAATGAATAATGTGGAGAGTACAAAATAAACCTAGAATCCGCAAACCTAAATAGATTAACAATTAAAAATGAAATACAGAGATAAAATCTTGCAGGGGAAGAGAGGAGTTCATTGGAAGTCTCCCTCACAAGGGATTGAAAGTGAAACATAGAAAATAAGAAAGATTTGCATTTCTATAGCACCTTTTCCAACCACAGAATGTCCCAAAAGCACTTGACAGCCAATGAAGTACTTTTGTAGTATAGTCACTGTTGAAAATTAGGAAACACAGTAGCCAATTTGTAAACAGTAAGATCCCACAAACAGCAATGTGATAACGACCAGGTCATTTTTTTTTTCACCTGGTGAATGAAGGATCAATATTTTCCATGGCATTGCAGAGAACACCTCTTGTGCTTCTTTGAAATAGTACCATGGGAGCTTTTACATCCACCTGGAAAGGCAGGTTAATGTTAATGTCTTGTCTGAAAGACAGCACCTCAAGACAGTGCAGCACTCCCATAATGTCTCAGGTTAACTCTGGCTTCAGAAAATCTTTGGAACTGTTTTCATTTTTACTGGAGGTCAAATTCTGTCGAAACTTCTGGAAACTTCAGATTTTAATGGACATTTAGGAAGATAATTAACCAAATATGATATGAACCTGAAAATTAAAGCTGAGAAGATGATCACACTGGCAAAAGAGTTCATTTTTGATTACACATTTTCTATCAGATTATTGCATTTCCCAGTACATACATATCGTTCATAAAGAACCTAAAATATCAAATTATATTAAAAATCCTAAGAACATGGGTAGGAGCAGTAGTCTAGATAGCGTATTAAGCCTACTCCACCATTCAACACTGTCACGGCTGACCTTCAGTCTAAGCACCATTTTTCTACTCACCCCCTTATTCCTTTATACTCAGAGGCCAAAATTCAAAAGCCTGTAGGTACATTGTAGTTACAAGACTGTATTTTCTGTTGTCACATTTTCGTGTCAATATCACACAATATCAATGATGACTCACAGTATCCTTTAAACTTCCAGTAACTGGAATCCAGACATTAGCGAGAATGCTTGATACTCAAGCAAATACAACGATGCTTTCTCTTTTCCAACCAGAACATCAAATTGCAAAAATAAATCTCCCAAGTATTTAAATGACTGTGTGCTACCAACCCCAGTGCCAATTCTGCTAAGTATGTAGAATTATAAACGATGCAGATCATCAACCCATCAAAATCTGAGCATAAGGGCCTAATGTGGCAAATAAAATAAAATAAGGCTTCCATTTATATTTCACAGCCTCAGGACATCCCAAAGTGATTCATTTTGGCAGGAAGAATATGCAGAGACAGTATAAGAAAAAGGTAGAAACTCTAAAGGAGGTGCAGGAACAGAGGGACCTCGGTTTATATGTGCATGGGTCATTGAAGATGGCAGGGCAAGTTGAGAGAGCAGTTAATATAGTATCTTAGGCTTTATTAATAGGGGCATTGAGTGTAAAGAACATATCTTTTTATTTCTGTTGTACTGTGGATTAAAATTACAATGGCTTCAGTTTGAAGGACATGTCTACTGGAACAGTGTGAGGGATATATACAATGTTGCTGTCCTGGAACAGAGTGTGCCATGAAAGACAGGATGGTGCCAAGGAAGAGTCCGGTCTAATGGGGAACTGCCTGGCAATAACGTTTTAATTGTCTCCTGACCAGGTAACCAGGGTTTGTGTGAGAGCAGTGCAGCAGAATAGCTCCTAGCCCAAAAGGAAAAAAAACCTAAACTTTCTCTCTCCTGTGTGTGTAAGATTCCAATAATTCTGCAATAATAGCTAGCTGGATTTTTTCCTTCATATCTCTATAACCTGCTCTCTCTCTCTCTCTCTCTGAAAGCCCCTGTCAAGAGGAAAAGAGGAAAGTCGTCGTTAGAGACATGGAAAGGCAAGTGGTCAACCAGTGAACTACAGACTGGAAGTGCTTGAAGGCCACCTCGTGTCATCAACAAAGGAATTTGGAAGACATTGATCAAAATCAACCAATCGAATCCTGTACTCCAGAATTGGTGCTATTGAACTGTTTTATCCCACCCTTAAAATCCAAGTTTTTTTGTGTCTTATTTGTCTTGTATAGGGATTTAAGAAGGGATAGAGTTTAGGTTATAGAGTAAGAAACTAACGGTTCATATTTCTTTCTTTTGCCACTGGTTAAAGACAATTTGTTGAATAAACAGTCATTTAGTTATTAAGTTTACAAACCTGGTGCTCGTATTCTGTTAACCTAAATTAATCAGTTAGGTGGGTTGATCAAACTTATCACATTTGTCGTGGCTCGGGGAGCACTGGGGCTTGATCTTGTAGCACACTATCCGCAGTGAGTCGTGACATGAGTACAAGAGTAAGGAGGTCACGTTGAACTTGTATAAGACACTAGTTAGGCTTCGTGTGGAGTACTGAGTCCAGTCAGGGTGCCATACTTGAGGAAGGATGTGAATGCATTGGAGAGGAGATTCACAAGAATTATTCCAGGATAAAGAACCATAGCTATGAGGATAGATTGGAGAGGTTGGGACTGCTTTCCTTGGAGAAAAGAAGGCTGAGAGGAAACTTGATAGAGGTTTTAAAATCCTGAGGGGTATGGACGGGGTAAATAGAGAGAAACTGTTCTCATTCAAGGGAGCATCAAGAACTAGAGGGCACAGATTCAAAATAATTGGCAAAAGGAGTAAAAGTGATGTGAGGAAAACATTTTTCACCCAGAGGGTGGTTGGAGTGTGGAACAAACTTCCTGAAAGGGTGGTGGAGGCAAGTTTGATGAGGTATTCTAAAGGGAATTGGATTGCTACCTGAAAAGAAATAATGTGCAAGATTACAGGAATAAGGCAGGGAAGTCGGACAGGTGGAATGCTCTTTCAGAGAGCTAGTACAGACTCGATGGGCTGAATAGTCCCTTCTGCACTGTAAAGATTCTGTGATACTGTGAAATACTTTTTGAAATGGAGCCACTGTTGTAATGTAGGAAACACGGCAGTCAGTTTGCACACAGAAAGCTCCAACAAACAGCAAAATGATAACAAATATGCCCCTCAAACTAAGGTCAATGTCTTAACCACAGTGAGTATATTAAAGCACCCCAGCTCACCAAACACTCCCCAAGCCAGAGAAAAACACAAAGTAGTTCCTTGTATTACTGCTCCCCAAACCAAAAACTGGTGCCCTCCTGTTCTGGCACAAAGTCCTCTCTCTCCAACTGATCGGAAATTGACTCTGAAGCATGTCCTAGTCGCGGCCAGAAATCTCCCAAACTCGCAAGGAGAGGCAATCTTCCAATACCTTGGGGCAGGATTTTCCAGTCACTGGGCAGGCATGGCGGGCGGGTCCAGGAGTGGCTGGGAAACGGTCCACCGCCCATGATCGGCCCCTAACCGCGATTTCACGCTGGCTGGCCAATTAATGGCCAGCCAGCGTGAAAGGCGCACAGAGGAGTTCAGCACTGCCGGGATGGGGGGGGGCAGGAGGAGTGCGAGCACAAAAGTGTGGGCATATGTGAGGGAGCGCACACTGAATGCTTCCTGAAGGCACAGAGCTGCCTCAGGGAGCTGAAGAATTGTGGATTCCAAAATTAAAATTTTAAAAAATGATAGAAACATGCCCCCACATGTGACTCAGTCACATGAAGAGGGGCATATTAAAAATGTTTAAATTTTTTTTTAAATTACTGTTGGAAGCCTCATCCTGCCTATGGATGAGGTTTCCTAAAAAATGCAAAGGCCGCCTGGCCAAATCGACTGTAAGGTTGGATGGCAGCAAAAAATAGGTAGAACTTAACTGATTAAGGGCCTTAATAGGCCTCTTAATCATCGGCGGGCGCTCTGCCGACTTGCGCTTGTGCCCGCCGACTAAAATATTGCGTGAGTGTGTGATGACTTCGGGTCACTCACCCAATGTCAGGGCACGATATTTTATGCCTGATCGGGTCGGGCTCATGTCTGCCCATGGGACATAAAATCCTGCCCTTGGTGCACCCAGACTTCAAGTTATATGCTTTACTGCAACCTGAAGTATTATTGTGCAATGGTTAGATGACACAAATGAAGAAAATTGTAATTGTAGACTTCTAGGGCTTAAAATTATAACGGCTGCAACGTTCCAAGGAATTTATTGCAAAATAGTCAGTCAGTAACATTTGATTTTTTCCCTTCAGTAGGATCATTTCCTCCTACAGACAACTGTGCACTGGCTTATTTTTACAACCACAAGGGTTTCAGTCTATAATCTGAAATTGAGAAAAATCAGTTTTCAAAACTTGCTTTCACACTCCAGATACATTGATATCTCCACCATTTTCAAACAGAAGTGGTGCAAAGTTATCTCTTGGAGAGGGTCTTGCGTTACTTGCTTAAATTCAATTAAGAATTAATACTATGGGTGTACTACACCACATGGACTGCAGGGGTTCAAGAAGACAGCTCACCACCACCTTCTCAAGGACAACTAGGAATGGACAATAAATGCTGGCCCAGCCAGTGAAGCCCACATCCCATGAATTAATTAAAAAATGATGTTATACACCCAGTTTGCGTCAATCCAAAGCCACTTTGCGTGAATGTAAATGTGTAATACAACAGTGCTTCTGTTTTTATTAAACAATGTTCAGACAGTAGCCTCAATGTTCTGAGCGTGTGCTGACAGGAAGGTACGGCAATCACCATCAGCACATATAATGTACAATTGTAAGTCAAAGCGCTTGCGATTTTCAGATAGTACGCCCAACAGAAAAGCCTCAGCCTTGGCTCAGTGGGAACGTTCTTGACTCTGAAGTCAGAAGGTTGTGGGTTCAAGTCTCCAAGACTCCACAGCTTTAAGCACAACATTTAGACTGACACTTCTGTTCAGTGCTGTGGAAGTGCTGCATTGTTAGAGCGTTGTCTTTTTGATGAGATGACTTTTTGTCCTCCAGGTGGACTGAAAGGTTTTGTACATGGGGCAGGGTAGTTACCCCCGGTATCCTGCTCAGCATTTATTCTTCAACCAGCGCCACTGAAACAGATGATCTGGTCATCATTGTTGCTTACAGGAGTTTGTTGTGCCTAAATTGGCTATTACATTTCCCACTTTGCAACAGTGACTACAATTTCATTGACTGTAAATAGTTTTGGGATGTCTTGAGGTTATGAAAGGTGCTATATAAATGTCTCCCTCACCAATCTCAAAGAATTTATCCCAGTGATTAGTCTGCAATGAGAAAGTTTTAAGACCATCCATAACCTGTTGACCTGATCTGCAGACATTAAAACATTCAACAGATTTTTTCAAATTGGTTTGGAGAAAGCTTATCTGAAATAGAGATCAAAAAATGTAGAGGTGACTGTCTTTTTAAGAAAATGCATACCAATGGAAGCCCATGAGGGCGCCTGCCAGATGTCATTAAGCTGCCAGTATAATGCGCCCATTGTCAAACCTTGGCCATTGATGATCTCATTTCGACTTCGACGGTAGAATTCAGTTTGTGCTTTTACACATTGTGCTTGCATTACCTGTTTGTGTGTATATACAAGGAGGACACGTTTATGATAAACACAAAAATAAGATTTAGTCAATGGATCAAAATGGCCTAATCTGTACCCTGTTTAAAACTGCTCTATCCCTCTCAAAGTTAACACTATCTAAAATCTTCAAAGGCTTAAAATAAAAAGTGGAAAACCTTTAAAGTGATGCATCTCTTTTAAATAATTCTATTTTATGCAAATCCAGAAAAGTATTGTCATCTCCCATTGAGAATTGTATTAGATTTTCATTCTATTTTTCAACCACAGGAAAACAGTTCCTATTCCCAATTCCTTTTCCTCCAAGTCCCCCCCCTCCAACTACCCTTTACTGTGGGAACTTGATGACCTGGCTGCCAGAGCTCAATAAAACCTTGTACAATTATACTTTATAAATCATTCACAGAGAGTTGTGTAAAACAGCTGTGTCAGATTTCCAAGTCTGCCATGAAGCATTTCTGTTATAGTCTAACATTGACTCATTAGCCTAGCTGAACTTGGAGGACGGCGTACAGTTTTGGTCTCCTTATTTAAGAGGGGATATACTTGCATTGAAAGTAGTTCAGAGGAGGGTCACTAGGCTGATTCCTAGGATGTAGAGATTGCCCCATGAGGAAAGGTTGAGCCTCTACTCATTGGAGTTTAGAAGAATGAGAGATGATCTTATTTAAACAGGTACGATTCTGAGGGGGCTTGACAGGGTAGATGCTGAGAGGTTGTTTCCTCTCATGGAGGAAACTAGAACAAGGGGACGCAGTTTAAAAATAAGGGGTTTCCCATTTACGATGGAGATGACGAAGAATTTCTTCTCTCAGACAGTCTTTTGTCTTTGGAATACTCTTCACAGAAAGCAGTGGTGGCTGAGTCATTGAATATATTCAAGGCTGAGCTGCATACATTTTTGATTGATAAGGGAATCAAAGGTTATAGGTGACGGGCAAGAGAGTGGAGTTAAGGCCACAATCAGATCAGCCATGCAGGTTCGATGGGCCAAATGGCCTACTCCTATTTTTTTTATGATCTTATGAGATCAGGCAGTGCAGACAAGCCTGGAAGCTGAGACTTAACTGGGATACCGATTGGCATTGTTGAGCACCAACAATCCAGCTATTTTTAGTTATCAAATAAACAGGTATTTGTATGTACATAATCCATTACACAACAACCAATAACGCACCTACAATCAAGAAGAGAAATAAGAAGAGAGCTGGCACTAAGGAAGTCCCACATCATTATCACAACTTCCAAATATTAAATTATTCTGATATGGTAAAATTGATTAAGTCACTACCTGAGTAAGATAAAGTGTATCTTTAAAGTTCTGCAGGGGATTTTCTGCATGAGAAAGGTTAAAGTGAATCTGAGTTTGGTACAGCAATATCTTGTTGCCAGTTTTCTGATGTTGTCGATGATTGATGAAAGAGCTATTGTAATACCAGTCTTCAGGCAAAGAAACCTTATTAAATAAAAAATAAGCAGAAACTTTAGAGGCATTTCATTTTCCTCTCAGACATAACATTCTCTGAGAAATTTACATTAGCCTGATGACCATTCTGTCTTCACAAAAGCAACAATATAGATGACATTCTTCAAATATAATTTGTGAAAAAGCCATTTTTCCTTTATACCTGAAAGATGTCTTTCAAATAAAAAGGAAAAGTGCAAGAGGTTCAAATGTATTCCAGCTGTATAGCCTCAAACTCAACTCATGGATCAGAAATGGGCTGGCTTTTGGTCCACTGCCGCTCATAGGTTTAAACTATCAATGGGGTGTCATCTATGGTTCTGTTGTTAAATTGCCTTCTCTTGGAAAATTCTCAGGTTGTATCCTCAGTCTGATTTAGCTGATTTTAATCAGGACAGGGTAGAACTGACTGTAGCATTCCTATTGGCAAGTTTTTTAAAAAATCACTAACAAAAAATCCATGTTTTACAACTTAAAGGCACTATATAAATGCAAGTTGTGTGTAAGCATGTGTAGATGCATACAACAATTGAGATCAGGATCAGTTGTGATGTCCCTCACAGTCAGCAGCTTTCAGCCTTCAATGTTAAGACTCCCAATCTACTTTGGTAACATACTGAACACCAAACCAGAGTGGGAGTAAATGTTTACAGGAGAGAATTTAAAAAAACATAGCTTAGGGTTCTCTCCCATGATCCAATTCAGGTAACTATCCCAAACTCAGAAAAAGGTACACTGTTCAATATAAAAGGCAAAGTCTAGTCAATGTGACTATATATTTACCCAGTGCATTTTAAAAAGTCAACTGCAGTTAATGAACAGACATTTATATTTATTTCATCCATTACTCAGTTAAGATCTCAATCATATCTGGTTGAACTACATGCTTAAATGGAATGCGCTGCCTTAACCGGTGGTGGAAGCAGTTTAGTAACTTTCAAAAGGGGATTCAATATATACTTGAAAATAAAAACATTTGCAGGGTTATGGGGAAAGGGGAATGTGACTAACTGGATAGCTCTTTCAAAGAGCTGGCACAGGCACGATGAACAAAATGGCTTCCTTTTGTGCCGTATGCTAACTTCTAGTCTTCAAGGTTCCCAAGGCAGGAATTGTGTGCTCTAATTCTCAATACGTAGAGTGCCTTTGGAAAATCTCTGAGCCAGGAGCATTGAAGATGAAAGTTAACCCTTACAGACGCAGTGTAACACTGTTCACTGGCATAAAGCATTGCTCAATATGTGAAGCCAGGAGGCAATAACAGAGAGATGTTGCTCACTAATTTCACAAGACTCTTACTACATTGCTTCACATGTGACGTTAGTACAAGTTACAAAACAAACAAGAATGACTATTTCTGTATGTAACAGGAGCAAGGTAACTACACATGCAGCATTGAATTATTGCCCTTCACCACTAAAGCTAATTTTAGACTTCAAAAGAACAGCTTAAGCTACTGAAACCAGAAAAGTACTTCTCCTGGTAAATTTCCAAATCAGCAGCCACCCAGAACAATTTCAATGTTCAAAACAATGAAGACTAATGAAATCTCAACAGTTTCTGCAAAGGAAAAGATGCAGACTCAAATCAGATGATCATGTGTATAACTGGAATACAATGCATGATGAGCATGATTTATTGGAATTATTTTAATTAGACCAAAAGGAACTGACACTATTTACTCACATGATTTGCTTACTTATCTGGGAATTCCAAACAATAATTTCTAGTTGTTGAAATTGAAGAAATAAGCAAAGTTTTACTGACTGTTTCTAAAGTAGAGAAGGATGGCCAAGACTGGAAGCCGTATTCAGATGCAAATCTTGTCTTTGGAAATCGTGTCCAGTCCCAGCAGTCTGCCGTGTAATTATAATAATGAACGTCACCATAATGGACATCGTAAGGATTGTTGGCAACCCACTTCTCCTGAACGGATTCTTCTCCATTAGTGGGACTTGAAGCTATATAAGGACGACTTCTGTCCTCCTGGAACAGATTTAAATGTTAATCAAGCACGGTGGAGTCTGCACTAATAAAAAGTACTGAAATAGAGGAAGTGCTGGGAACACACAGATCTTGCAGCATCTGTGAAGAGAGAGAGAGAGAGAGAGACACTGACAGGGTTAACATTTCAGTCCATTACCTTCCATCAGAACTTGTCTCTCTACAGATGCTGCCTGGCCTGCTGAGTGTTGGCAGCATTTTGTTTTTATTTCAGATTTTCAGCATTCAAAGTATTTTGCTTTTATAAAAATACTGAATATAGTTAAATGGTTTCTATTGTCTTTTTTGGGCAAACTTGGGTCCTATTCTGCAATAGACTGTTGCATAAAACTACTAAGATGAACACTTTGATAAGCAAAGAAGTGAAAGGTTGATGGGGGTAGGTGGGGATTTGGAGTTGAGGTTACAATCAGGTCAGCCATGATCTTATTGAAATGGCAGAGCAGGCTCAGCCACTCAGAGTGGCCTACTCCTGCTCCTAATTCGTATGCTCGTATGAAACAAATTATGCTGCAATTCCAATAACATCGAACATTCCAAAATACAAGCTGTGCTAACAATATACTGACAATGACCACTTGCTGCTGCAGTATTGACAAATGGAGTGAGGTGTTTTGCTTGATCTTCTTACAAGAATCCCTTATTGCTTACCAGAATGACACTGCCCATCTGTGCTGAATCATGGACATCTTTGTGAAAGGCACCTAAAGCATCTTCGAACAGCACTGAGACCAACCAAAAATTAGTTCATATAGGATGCTCACCCCCACAAGTACATGAGAGAGATTTTCACCGAATCAGCCTGGGCTGGATTCAGTGCCAGGTCACAGTGAGTTAGTTTTGAACTAACCCATGTCGTTCACTCATAGCACTCTGGGTCCTTCAGAAAAGGCATTATTTGGGTGGTGAAAACATCTATGCAAAATCAGCTTGGATTCTGGAGAAGCAACTAGAGAGTCTTTAAAAAGGTATATACATCTCCTGAAGTGTTGTGTATGATATGTTACAGTTATATAAAGTTCTGACTAGGCCCCATCTGCAGTAGCTGTATTCACTTCTGAGAAAGACATATTGGCCTTGGAATTGGTGCAGTGTAGATTCGCTAGAATGACACCAGTTAAATCAGGAGAACGAGTTTTACAGTTTTGGGGGAAGGTAGTGGCATAGTGGAAATATCGCTGGTCTAGTAATCCAGCAACCAGTCTAATGCTCTGGTCATATAGGTTCAAATCCCACCATGGCAGCTAGTGGAATTTAAATTCAATTAATAAATCTGGAATATAAAGCTAGTCTCAGTAATGGTGATCATGAAACTATCACTGATTGTTGTAAAAACGTATCTGGTTCACTAATGTCCTTGAGGAAAGGAAATCTGCTGTCCTTACCTGATCTGGCCTAATGTGACTCCAGACACACAGCAATGTGGTTAACTCTTAAATACCCTCCGAAATGGCCTAGCAAGCTACTCAGTTCAAGGGCAATTAGGAATGGGCAACAAATGCTGGTGCTGCCAGCGATGCCCACAACCCATGGAAGAATAAAGAAAAAAAATTAAGATGTAATTTGATTGAGGTGTTTAAGATGACTAAAAGATTTGATCGAGTGGGTGGAGAGAAACTATTTTCTCTCTTTTCTGGGAGGGGGGTGGTGTTGGGGAGTCCAGAACAAGGGGGTGCAACCTTAAAATTAGAGTTAGGCTGCTTGGGGTGATGTCAGGATGCACTTCTTCACACAAAGGACAGTGGAAATCTGGAGCTCTCTCTCCCCAAAAAGCTGTTGAGGCTGGAGATCAATTGATCATTTTAAAACTGTGGTTGATTTGTTGGGTAAGGGTATTAAGGGCTATGGAACCAAGGAGGGAAAATTGAGTTAAGACACAAGACGAGCCATGAGCGAACTGAACGATAGAACAGGTTCAGAGGGCTGAATGGCCTGCTCCTGGAGAGTTGCTGGTCCTTTTGAAACTGTTCTAACTCAATAGTTAAGATCTGCGAATCAAGTTAATTGGTGGAATCAGATATCCATGGCAGCAGATATTACATTATCATACACTTCAGCTATACCTATTGTCATAGTATGTTTTTGAGCGCAGAACGTACGCACAGCTACCAAATAAATATTCTATGTCATCGTGCTGTGCCTGTGTGGGCATGCTGCCTGTGAATGTAACCATCCATCACTCTTCAGTTAAATGGGCTCTGTGGTCATCAAGAGTTGATTAATGAAATCCTATCATTTTAAAATCTCCTGGACTGTTTTTAATAGCCACTGGGTGAGCCTGGTAGTCTCCCAGCCATTCTGGGAGAACTGGCAATCCTTAATCAACGTAACTATTACCTTAAATTTTTTCATGTCAGGGTCTTTCCAAAGGGCCACTGGGGTCATACAGGAAGTCAGTTAGCAGTCCATCAATGCATTAAACAAGTCACAGATGCCTTGGTTGCAAAGCAATTACATCCTATTTCTCATGGACCACAGGGAACAGCAGCCCCAAGCCTTAAGGTCATTTTAAACAGTAAGCTTTCCCAAAAATATACATGTAGTCTTGGATGTTCTTGGGGAGTGGGTGGGGAGCTTGGGAGCACAGGGACTGGGAGGGAAGAACACAAAAATCTTTAATGAGGCTTGGGAGGGATAGAACAACATTGATTACATCATTTTCATAAAACATGTTCATAATTCCCAGTAATTACTCAAATGTTAGTGTTCATTCAAATCAGATGTTTATAAAAGCCAGCATTGTTGTACAAGTTTAACGCTGACTCAAACTACATTTAAACAGTGATCAAAGGACAACCAAGAGCTCATTCCTCACTTGTGCTTTTTTAATTAACCTGCATGGGAATAATCTTCTAAACTAGTGTCATGGAGATGAACTGACCATAAAATAATTAATTTTTGTGCTATAATATGTATTCAGAGCCACAATTGTAACTTTAAAAGTTTATTCAATGGGCAATGATCAACCAGTAACACTGAAGGACAGTATGGAATAATTAGAGCCTGTTTACACGGACTGGATCCCAGTGAGTTCAATGAGGCATGGGGGTGGAACTTTTACAGACAAAATGGAACATCAAACAGTCTCCTGTTCAATAAGGAAACAGTTTCCAAATACTCCACACTATTTGATTCCAAGATAAAAAACAGATACATTGGATTTGTGGGTTGATTTCTTCTAATAAAGCAGTTCCCAGTAACTCTATTTACAAATCAATACATTCATCTGATCTGACTATCCAAAGCACCAGGCAGCATTACATCATGCCTTTTTTTTTACAAAGCTCATGACTGTAACAGAATCACTGTCTATTTTTGGAACATTTCTTAATTCTCAAGAATGTAAAGCAACACAAGGTTTTCATACTAACACAACAAATAGGTTTTCAAACTGACACTAAACCCTTTATTTTGCAATGTGCTTGTGATATTGCAATAAAGTGAAGGCCGTTTAGTGAAGCTTGTCTTTATCGTGTATTTATTTGGGTAACTGTAAGCAACTGTAAGTAACAACCAGTCTTTCTGAAGAAGACTTGTTTAGATGCCCAATCCCCAACAGATGCTTCATGTTAATATGCTGTTAGGCACAGAAGAAGTTGTAGCATAACAATATGATATTCACTGGCTAAAGTGCTTTTCTCTTTAGAGTGGCTCACTGCTTTGGCAAGTGTTGCAACTAAAGTAACCAAAGTTTATTAAAATAATAGTGCTGCATGTACCTTTATTAGAAAGAATTACATCAAATATGGAGAACAGAAACAGGCAATTCATCCCAATTGGTGTTTATGCTTCACACAAGGCTCCACTTACTCTACAATACAGCTAACTCCATCAGCTTGACCTTCTCCTCATGTACTTATCTAGAGTTCCCTTAAATGCATAGAGAGGAACTGATGTGGTGAAGTTAATAATAATGGTGGGTGGGTTATACCACACACACATTGGTGAAAACAATGAATGGCTAAGGAAGTGCAGATACACGCAATCCATTCCTGTGAAACTCACCATTAATACAAATAAAATTAGCTGGAATTTCAGACACCCCTTTATAAACAGACCCCAACAGCTGTGAAACATGATATTACAATAAAATCTCTACAACAAAGTGGGTCTCTCTCCGGTCATTCTCAAGTTGCCTGTCTAATTCTATTGAGTTTCATTTTTGGTTCCCAGTTGGGAGCTTCTGCTTTTAACTTCTGAATCTTTGCAACTTCTGTATTATTACTGACTCATCAAAAACCCTGTTGGCTACACTGAAATTGGCAGCACTAATTATGGAAGTAAACTTCCTTCAAAGTCCACAACCTGAGCTACTGTTCCTTGGACAAAAATGCTGACTTGCAGGTGTCTGAAGGTAGACAACATTTGAAAAACACTGAAGTTCCCTGCAGGCAAAATTAATGGTCAGATGTAGAGAAAAGTAAGGAATGAAAGTGTAACCATGTCAGCAACAGCATGAAACTGATGGCAAGCTGAGCGAGGAGGGAAGAGAGGGAGCTGGATCGGGGAACAGAGAACATCAAGGAAAAATAACAGAGTCTAGCAGGGAACCAAGTGGAAGCAGTAAAAAAAACAGGAAAAAGAGGCAAAGGAGTTTGAAAAATTCTGCATGTGTAGACAGTAGAGCCTTACCTCAGGCTGTTATTTCTGTAACCTTCTCCAGTCCTATAACCCTCTGAGATCTCAAAGTTCCCCCAATTCAGGCCTCCAGCAACCCCCCCCCACCCCCGACCCCCACTGACTTTTATTGCTCCACTATTGGTGACCATGGTTACAGATGTCAAAGCCCTAAGCTCTAGAATTCCCTCTCTAAACCTTCTTCATCTTCCTTTAAAATGCTTCATAAAACCTACCTCTGACCAAGTTTAAGCAAACAAGGCCTGTTGGAAATACTCAGAAGGTTAGGCAGCATCTACGGAGAGAAAAAGAGTCAACACTTCTTGTCATGACCTTTCATCAGGTCTGATGAAGAGTCACAACCTGAAACATTAACTCTGTTTCTGTCTCCACAGATGCTGACAGACCTAGTGAGCATTTCCAGTATTTTCTGTTTTTATTTTGAATTTCTAGCATCTGCAGCAATTTGCTTTAGGTAAGATTGTGCTAGTTTTCACTTCTTAGACAGACGATCCTGGAAAGGGTAACTCTACTCACCCAAATTCCTGATGTGTTCTGGTGACAGTGCAAATTCATAACATTCACCCTCATGTCTTTGCCTAAAAACATTCTGAACAGCTTATCCAGAAGAGAACATGCTTCCTTAAATTGTATAAAAGTATTCACCAACAAACCACTTCTCCCTCTTATATTTTCAGAGAACCAGAAATGTGTTTTGTAGATTATATAATCTGAACACAGACGCTTTTAAGGGAAGCTCCATAAACATATGAGGAATAAAGAAGTAGAAGGATGTGTTGAT
The DNA here is from genome assembly GCF_017639515.1 of Carcharodon carcharias. NCBI lineage: Eukaryota > Metazoa > Chordata > Chondrichthyes > Lamniformes > Lamnidae > Carcharodon > Carcharodon carcharias. The sequence goes on along the minus strand of NC_054467.1, from coordinate 1,868,949 downwards.
AGGGTAAGATGAAGTAGGGAGGGGGCTCACATGAAGTATAAACATTAGCATGAACTTGGGCTGAGTGGCCTGTTTCTGTGCTGTAAATCCTTATGTAATAATGGATCCACAGGTTCCTTTTTAAAAAATCGTCACAAGTTTCCAGACAATGCTAAATGTACTGGAAATTAGTAGTTGTAAAAACTTATTACATATCTAAACTAGTTGCTTACCTCAAGCACTATTTCTCTAATAGTATTAACATAGAGTTGTATATAGTCACTCAAGTACAATGTGATGTTTGATGATGGAATATGGAACCAATTTAATGCAAGTGCAGCCTCATTTTCATTGTTTCCACTCCAGATAATGATGGACGGATGAGATTTTAGTCGGCGGATCTGAAGAGAAAAATAAATTAAAAAAAACTTACTTAAACCCATTTAGCTAAAGACATTTGTGCAAACTGATGCCTGAAAAAAATTACAGGGCTCTTAACGTAACTGATACAAACAAGTAACTGCAAGGATCTTCAGTTGGAAAGCAGGCCAGGGTTCCTGCAGAGGGCAGAAGAGGTTATTGGATCTCATGTTAAGAGAAGTGTGTTAAAATGGCTGAATGGAATAGTCAGAGTTGCGATAATGAACAAAACCATTACTGGAGATAGTTAGTGATTTCCAAAGTAACACAAACTTTAGCCTGAGTATGTTCAAGAAGAATTTAAGATGGCCATATGTGTTCAGCCTGACCCAAGAACAAAGGTACTGGAGGAACAAATTTTTACCAAGTTGGAAAGGGCCTATATATAGAATTGATAAAACAAGCAAACTGGTCTAGTACATGGAATATAAAGGACACAGAGCGAACTAAAAAGCACAATAAAAAAGAATCTCAAATTCTTTTAATTAAAAGGTGGAGAAGAAATTGTCTATCGATTATGTTCCTGCCAATCACCCTCTTGGAAGCATTGAGTGAGAGTACTGGGTGGGGTCAACATCTGACATCCTACAGTCCAAGTATTCTGGCATTTACTGAATTATAGTTGAAAATGGTACCCAAGGGGTGCTGACATCCCTGGAAACAAACCTAGACCAACTACAAGAGGCAATAGTAAAGAAGTTGATAGAGATAAAAAACTGAAATATTATCAACACTTGCCAGAGGAAGCCAATATAAAATGTTGCAACATAATAGGTCACAATTCTCGGATGGACTAAGAGATGGTATCAGCAAAGCTAGAAACCCATACAGTACAAAACAGTCTGACTGTACTGCCACATGCTATAATAAATTAAGACAAGTTCTGTAACTTGTCTCATATTTAAAGCTCAAGAGTCACGTTATACACAGAAATATACAGCGGTTGAAGGAGGTTTGTTCCTTCAAAGTTATGGATTAATCATGGGTATGTCCCCCAAAGATTGTCACTCCATGATTTCCAGATATGCAGTCCCTGCAGAAAGGCTCTGTACTGGAGATGCACATTGATAAAATGTACCGTTTGATCTATTTTTTTATCCTTCAGTCATTTAGACATAGAATTTCCTTGGCAACATACATATCTATCAGTAATCCATTGTGTCGAGGGTGATTCGTGGAGGCCTGGCTGGAAGTGAGATGTCAGCATTGAGGTGTGGGTTCACAGATGGTTTATGATCCCTATCCTAGCCTCGCAGGCTCTCCCAGAGTGAGGATGTCGGTTGTCAGCCAATAGAGATGGTGAGGACAGGTGAGCAGCTGCCCTCTTTTTCCATCCCTGTTGATATTCTTTCTCAGTGGCTGCTCTTGTTGATTAGAAGGTATTTTTGACGATGGATCACCATTTAGATCGGACATCTGCTTCCCATGTGTTAATAGAGCCGACCTTCATGAAAGCTTTGAAACATTTCCTTACACACATGACAAAAACATAACAACTTGCATTTATAGAGTGCCTTTATCATAGAAGAATCTCACACAGAATTTCACTGAAGCATAAAGGAATAATAACTGGATGCCAAACCAAATAAGGAGATGGGGGTGGTCAGGGAGCAGAAAAAGGTGTAGGGTGACCAAAAGCTACAAAGAGGTCTTAAAGCGCAGTTTAGGGAGGGAATTCCAGATGGCATGGACAAAGTAAAAAGACATAGGCCAGGGTTTTACAGCCCTGCTATGGCAGGACCCACCACAAGGGATGCGGCGGCCCAGGGAAAAGTCCATTGATTTTCGGCAGGACCGGACAATCCAGGCAGCGGGTGGGGCCAGAAAATCCCACCCATAACCGATATTGGTGGGGTAAAGGGAGAGGGCAATGGCCCATATTACAGAGTCAGAGGAAGCGAGAACTAGAGAAGATTACATATGAACATGTGAGCATACAAATTAGGAGCAGTAGTAGGCTACTCGACCCTCGATCCTGCTCCGCCATGCAAAAAGATCATGGCTGATCTGAGCGTAACCTCCCGCCTACTCCTGATAACCTTTTAACCCCTTGTTTATCAAGAATCTATCTACCTCTGCCTTAAAATCATTCAAAGATTCCACTTCCATTGCCTTTTGAGGAAGAGCATTCCAAAGATTCACAACCTTCTGAGAGAAAAAATTCTCCTCATTTCTGTCTTAAATGAATGACTCCTTATTTTTAAACAGTGACCCCTAGTTCTAGATTCTCTAGATGCTATTGTTTGACACTCTCTCCAAGTACAGGAGACAGAGATTTGAAAGGAAGGACTCAACTCCACGCCTGCGTCTCCAGAAGAACAGATAGATCAACCACCTGCAGTTTTAAACCACCTTGATGCTGAAAGCAGGAGACCACCGGCTTCAGCCTAAAACCAGCTGAATCACCAAACTTTACACTGTGAGTTCCTTTTACCTTTATGGACTCTAATTTGACCAGCCTATCCTTCCCCACTCTGTAATCTGTAATCTGTATTGGTGTGGACTGTGAGAGTGTGCATGTGTGTGCTCATATGTGAAAGTCAGTGGTATTTTATTATTTTACTTAGATCAGTTTAAGTATAATAAAGCTAAGCTCTTTCTTTGTTAACTCTGAAAATCTGTCCTATTGGTTATTTTATAATCACAGCACATAAATAGTTAAGTACTCACGAATTGGCAAGTATATCCTTTTCAAACAAAAAAACCTATTATGGTCAAACGAGGAAATAGCTAAGAGAGGAGCCATTTGACCCCTCGTCACCTGGTTGTAAAACTGCAAGTGCAGCTTGATAACAATGTTGACAACACTTTTCAAAGCTCTGCTGATGATTCAGAGTAGACTGATGGGACAGTAATTGGCCAGACTGGAGTTGTCCTGCTTTTTATGGACAGGATATACCAGGTCAATTTCTACATTGTTGGGTAGATGCCATTGGTGTAGCTATACTAGAACAGCTTGGCTAGGAGTGTTGTTAGATCTGAAGCACCAAGTCTTCAGTACTTCTGCCAGGATCTTTAGGGATTCTGAGGGTGAGAGTGCAAGAGTAAAAAAGGGAGGCATTGTTTCTGATGCTCCCACTGCAATCAGATGGGCAAAAGTGACCACAGTGAAGGTAGTCTTATTGAGCATCACAACTGAGGAGAGGTGTTGGAGAAGGCTGATGTTGTCAACGATATCAAAGTTTGCAGAGTGGTCGTGGAAGACAAGGAGAGATAATGCGTGATAATTCCAGTCACTGAGAATGTTGCCGGTGACTTTGTTAGGCATGTTTCAGACGTTAAGGGAAGGACAGAAACCTGATTAGAGGAATCCAATTCAAGAGGAAGCTGCATCATAGGTGGGCACAGATCTGGGATGCAAGAACACATTCAAGACCTCTGCCTAATTCTAAAGAATAGGGATACTATAACATGGTAAGTTCTATCCTGATTGGTTGTGAAGTGAAAACCGTGTCTGCCTGCTGGGAATAAAGACACATTACTCTGAGTAAAGTATGTTTCACAAGCTTTTCAGTAGAATAGATCTTTAGATTCAAAGTTGTGTAACAGTCCTTGTACACCTTGGTTTGGTCTACTATGGTTACTTTATGTTTATGGGATCATTGCATGGGAACCATGCAGAAGATGTTAGGAGGCTGCTTGGGTTTGGGGGAAACATTGCGATCTCCTTCTTACAATATAATGAATGATTTAATACAGTAAATTAGGCACTAAAGCCTCAACCGAGGATTGGTTTTGATTTTCCAAAATTCCTTAGATTCTGGAAAGGTCCCATCAGATTGGAAAATAATGGATATGACTCTTCTATTCAAGAAAGGAGGGAGATAGAAAACAGGAAAGCACAAGCCAATTAGCTTAACATCTGTCATAGGGAAATTGCTGGAATCTATTAAGGAGGTGATAGCAGGGCAGGTAGGAAATCTCAATGCAATCAGGCAGAGTCAACATGGTTTTAAGGAAGGGAAATTGTGTTTCACTAATTTATTAGAGTTCTCTGAGGAAGTAAGAACAACAGGATGTGCTGTACTTACATTTCCAGAAGGTATTTGACAAGGTCACCACATCAAAGGTTACTACACAAAATAAGAGCTCATGGTGTAAGGGGTAACATATTAGCATGGATAGAAGATTAGTTAGCTAACAGGAAACAGAGTTGGCATAAAAGGGTCATTTTCAGGTTGGCAAGATTTAATGAGTGGAGTGCCACCACAATCAGTGCTGAGGCCTCAGCTATTTGCAATATATATACTGATTTGGATGGTGGGATCGAACGTATGTATGCTGATGACACAAAGATAGGTAGGAGAGTTAAGTTGTGAAGAGGACATAAGGAGTCTGCATAGGGATATAGACAAGTTAAGGGAGTGGGCAAAAATTTGGCAGATGGTGTATAATGTGGGAAAATATGAATTTGTCCACTTTGGCAGGAAGAATAGAAAAGCAGCATATTATCTAAATGAAGAGAGATTGAAGAACCCTGAGGTAAAGAGGGATCCGGGTGTCCTGGCATTGAATCACAGAAAGTTCATATGCAGACGCAGCAAGTGATTAGAAAGGCAAATGGAACGTTGTTTATTGCAAGAGGAATGGAACATAAAAGTAGGGATGTTTTGCTACAGTTGTACAGGGCATTTGTGGGACCACACCTACAGTACTATGTACAGTTTTGGTCTCCTTAATTAAGAAAGGACATAATTGCAATGGAAGCAGTTCAGAGAAGTTTCAATCAACTGATTTCTGTGTTGAGGGGGTTATCTTATGAGAAGTTGGACAGGTTGGTCCTGTATCTGTTGCAGTTTAGAAGGAAGAGAGGCGATCTTTTGGAATACACAAGATCTTGAAGGGGCTTGACAGAGTGGATGCTGAAAGGATGTTTCCCCTTGTGGGAGAGGCTAGGGGACACAGCTTAAAAGTAAATAGTCTCCCATTTAAGACAGAGAAATTTTTCTCTCAGAGGGTCTTGAGTCTCTGGAACTCTTTTCCCAGAGTGGTAGAGGCAGGGTCATTGAATATTTTTAAGGCAGAGGTAGATAGATTCTTATCTAACAAGAGAGTCAAAGGATATTGGGGGCTAGGTGGGAAAGTAGCATTAAGGCCACAAACAGATCAGCCAAGATCTTATTTAATGGCAGAGGAGGCTCAATGGGACCAAATGGCCTACTCCTGCTCCTTATTAATATCTTTGTATGATTGCCCCCACCCTACAGCGGTTGACAGGACCCTCTACTGTGTCCTTTCCATTTCAAACAGTTCCACTCTCTCCCGCTCCCCTCTCTCCTGGAACAATGATAGGGTTCTCCTTGTCCTCACCTTCCATACCTCATTTCGACATCACCAGCCTCGGTAATCCAGGGATCATCCTCCAGTATTTTTGCCACCTTCAAACACATCGTCCCCTCCCCTCCTCTTTCATCATTCCCACCGCAACACTCTGGTACACTGCTCGGTCACCCCCTTCCCATGGCACTTTGCCATGCCAGTGCAGAAGATGCAACACCTGGCCTTTCACCTCTCTCCTCATCATCTCAGGCCCCAAACATTCCTTCCAGATGAATCAGTAATTTACTAGTACTTCTTTCAACTTAGAATACTGCATTGACTGCTTACAGCGTGGTCTCCTCTACACTACAGAGACCAAACGCAGACTGGCTGATGACTTTGCTTTCAGTCAACAAGCACGAACCGAGCTTCCAAACACCTGTCAGTTTAATTCTTCACCTTGCTCCTACTCTGGCCTCTCTGTCCTTGGCCTCCTACAATGTTCCAAAGAAGTTCAACGCAAGCTCAAGGAACACTACCTCATCTTTTGACTGGCACTTTACAGCCCTCTGGACTCAACTTTGGGTTCCACAATTTTAGGTCATAACTTCTGCCCCATTTTGTTTTCTTTTTCTTGCTGGTTGTTTCTTTTTCTCTATCTTCTTTCTCTCACTTTTCAATTGTTTTGCTTTTGAACATCAGCTATTCAGAATCCTGCCATTCTCACCTCCTCTAAACACATCATTTGTTTCTTTATTTGTCTCATTACCATCCCTTTGGCCATGCACCATGAAGACTTCAGTCATTTAATTTCTCCTGCCTACCTGTCTATCAGTCCTTCCATTTAGCTGCTCTTCCCCTGCTTCACTTATTCAAAACCTATTATATTTAACAGGTTATACTATACTTTATTACTTCTCCCAGTTCTGATGAAAGTTCACAAGCCTGAAACATTACCTCTGTTTCTCACTCCACAGATGCTGTCAGACCTGCTGTGTATTTCCAGCATTTTCAGTGGAATTGGACACCCTCAAGTGTTGCTACAAGGCCATTCAAGATCATTAACCTTGAAGCTTTGTACATATTAGCAGGCTGTATCTCTCTTACAATACATTGTTAAGTATAATTTGTATTTAAATTCCTTTACTTCCTTCTTTCATAACTGTAATAAACATACACTTTATTGAAGACTCCCTCTAGTCTGAGTATCAAAGAATATAACAAAATAAGAAGCAGAAGCAGGATTGGTCATACAGCCTCCTGCACCTAATTTACCATTCAACAACAACATGGCTGAACTTCAACATCAACTCCACTTATTCACCCCACCCTTATTTCCCTCAATACCGTTAGTGCCCAAACATCTATTGATCTCAATTTTGAATATACTCAACGAATCACCATCCACAGCGCTCTAGGGTAGACTGAATCTGCACATTACTTGGTCCCAGATAATGATTTTAAAAGCTTTTTATTTAATAAAAATTACTCTCATTGACATTTACCATTTCAATCAACAATGACAGACAGTGATAAATGCAGACAGCGAACAAACTTGAACCTACATAGTGTCATTTCCATCTTCAGGACATTCCTAAGATAAAGGGCGAGACTCTAAAGGAGGTGTAGGAACAGAGGGACCTCAGTGTATATGCACATAGGTCTCTGAAGACGGCAGGGCATGTTGGGATAGCAGTTAATAAAGCACATAGTCTCTTAGGCTTTATTAATAGGGGCACTGAGCACAAGAGTAAGGAGATCATGTTGAACTCGTATAAGACACTAGTTAGACCTCATCTGGAGTACTGTGACCAGTTCTGGGTGCCATACTTGAGGAAGGATGTGAATACATTGGAGAGAGCACGAGGAGGTTCACAAGAATGATTCCAGGGATAAAGAACTGTAGCTATGAGGATAGGTTGGAGAGGCTGGGACAGTTTTCCTTGGAGAAAAGAAGGCTGAGAGAAGACTTGACAGAGGTATTCAAGGTCCTGAGAAGTATGGACAGGGTAAATAGTGAGAAACTGTTCTCACTCAAGAGAACATCAAGAACTAGAGGGCACAGATTCAAAATAATTGGCAAAAGGAGTAAATGTGATGTGAGGAAAAAATGTTTAACCCAGAGGGTGGTTGGAGTGTGGAACAAACTTCCTGAGAGGGTGGTAGAGGCAGGTTCAATTGAGGTATTCAAAAGGGAATTGGATTGCTACCTGAAAAGAAATAATGTGCAAGGTTACAGGGATAAGGCAGGGGAGAGGGACTAGGTGGAATGTTCTTTCAGAGAGACAGTGCAGACTCGATGGGCCGAATGGCCTCCTTCTGCAATGTAAAGATTGTGACATAGTGTCGTTTGCCATCTTCAGGACATTCCTAAAATACTTTATAGCCAATGGATTATTATTAAAGTGTAGTCACTGGCGTTATGTAGGAATATACGGTAGTAAATTTGCAAACAGCAAAACCTCACCTGGAGTAAATGAAGAAATAGCCACATAATCTATTTTGATGACCAGGTTACAGGGATAACTTGCTACTCTGCCTCAAATGATGCCATGGAAAAATCAGTTAGTGCAATGTAATTCTTGCCCATTCTCTGATGGTAATTTGGAAGTATTTGTCTTAGTCTGCCAGACAAAGAAATGAACATAAACCCAGGTGACAGTAACAGTGCATTCACTGCACTATAATGCTGTGCTTCTCAAAAAAATTCAGAAGGGCTTGAGAAACTTGCAAGGACAAAATGATCAAAAGTGCAGACTTGCACAAGAAATTTGTAGAAAAAGTGATGATACATGAAACAGCAATGGAATAGGTTGCCATATAATAATAAATTAAACTAAAGAGAACCTGTCTTAACCTGCAAGCCACATGCACAGTTTGGGAAATCACACTCCCCAGTTAGAGTGCATATTCTGAAGAACAGCCCCTATTGAAAACATTAGTCCATTATGTACTGGTTTATCAATCAAAGCTCTTTAACAATGATTAATACATTGGAAGGCTGTATCAAGTTCTTAAAGACTATGGAATTTATTGTTTTATCAAAATTAAAATCAAAATTATCAAAAAGAAGCTGAAGGTGTTGAAATAATTTAAGGGCTCAGGCAACATTTGCATATTACTTAAACTTCACTGTTGTCTTGAATTGCTCTTTTTCCCCATGATTCCGGATTACTTCATTCAACTTGTCCATCACTATATTTTGTGAAGCTGCTTTCACTTCGCTATCTTTGTGAACATTAGACATTGTTGTAAAATCTAGAAGTACATTAAAATTATCACTTGCTTTTAAAAATGTATTAAACCAGAACAGTAATGGATTTCTTATCTGAATTTGAATCAATTTACCTGATGAGTAATTTCTTCCTTCACTGAATTCAAGTAGCTCTGGTCAGTCGGGTAAAGTGCACAGGCAAACATGAAATCCTGCCAAATCTGAAAAATGAGGGCACACAAGAAGGTATTTAATTAGTAAGTAGCCAACTACCGGCAAGGGATCATCATCATTACCTCTTCTGGTCAAACACAGCTCCAATAAATTCTCTCTGTGAATCAGCAATTTCTCTATCACTTTGCTGATGATAGCACAGGGAGTAATATAAAGTGGTTAGGTAATGGGTAGGTATAAAACATCTATGAATTGTTCATTGGTGAGGAGTATTAATATTTATTTTTTGTTTAAAACATTCCAGATAAAGGAGAATTTGTGGGAAGAAGGACACAAGTTCAATTTGTGGATCAAAAGTTTCAATTAAGAGAATGGAGAAAGACCATTTCAACGTTCCTCATCTGTTTATCCTTCATACACAACAGAAAAATGTCACAAAATGTTGAAAAATAGAAATGGGTGATTTCTAATCCGATTTTATAGTCTGCTTCATGAACGCACCCCCTTGAGAATAGAAGGACATTAATTTACATCTGATATCTCAGAAATTTCTCAAGCATGGGCAGGATTTTCCAGCCATCGGACGGGTGAGCCTGGGAGCGGCTGGCGAATGGTCCAGGGTCAGCCCCCCAACCATGATTTCACACTGACTGGCCAATTAACAACCAGCCAGTGTGAAAGGTGCCTTGAGGAGCTCAGTGCTGCCGAGGTGGTGGGGGGGGAGGGGGAGGAGGAGCACAAGCGGTAAAGTCTGTGCATGTGCGGGGGGAATGCGTACTTAAAGCTCCCTGAGGGCACAGAGCTGCCTCAGGGAGCAGAAGAATTGTGGATTCCAAAATAAAGGTTTTAAAAATGATAGAAACATGCCCCCACATGTGACTCAGTCACATTTTTAAAATGTTTAAAAATTGTCTGCTTTTAAATTACTGTTGGAAACCGTGTCCCACCCATGGATGAGGTTTCCTAAAAAATGCAAAGGCCGTCTGGACGATTCAACCACCCGCCAACCGTAAGGTTGGGCAGGCAGCGAAAAATAAGTAGAACTTAATTGGTTAAGGGCCTTAATAGGCCTCTTAATTGTCGGCGGACACACTGCTGACTCTCGCATGCGCCTACCATCCAAAATATCGTGCGAGTGTGTAATGACGTCAGGATGCTCACCCAGTGTCATCACACGCTACTTTACGCCCGATCCGGTCAAGCACACGCCTGCCCGCGGGGCATAAAATTCTGCCCATGAATTACTTCAAAGTTATAACAATAACCACCGTGTGTGCAGCAAGGTCCCACAGATACCAATAAGATGAATGGTCAGTTAATTTCTTTTTGGTGATGGTGGTTCAACGAGAAACATTGCCAGAACATTGGGGAAACTTCCACTGCTCTTCCTTAAATGCACAATCATCAAGTCA